>NW_023637607.1:6877274-7043631 GCF_015220235.1 Choloepus didactylus | reverse complement strand
ATTCAAAATCTCTCAGACACTGAAACTGTTTCATTTCTCTTCCCCATTTTGGTCAAGAAGTCTTTCTCATTCTCACAATGCCAGGTCTGTGATCATCCTGGGAGTAATGTCCCATATTTCCAGGAAAATTTACAATCCTGGGAGTCATATCCCACATAGTGATAGCAATGACTTTACCTCCATAGTTGGCTTTGAGAGAGAGGCCACATCTGAGGAATAAAAGTGGTTCTCTGGGGGTGAAACTTAGGCAAAAGTATAAGTAAACTTAGCCTCTCCTTTGCAGTATCAAGCTTCAAAAGGGAAAGTCCTAAGATTGAGGGCTCAGCCTTTAAATTTGGAGTATCCAATGCTTGTGAGAATATCAGTAATTCCCATCACAGAAGTTTAATATTTCCACATTTTCTGCCATCCCTCAGGGGGTATTTGCAAATACACTTTTTTCTCTGCCCAAATTACTGTGGGATTTATCAAGGCTTCACACAAATTTGTACAAACCAACCATATCTCACTCACTATTCAAAGTTTCAGGTCATTATAGAGTTTGAATAAACTCACCATATGAGTTAAATTATATAGTGTGCTACAGGCAATACAAATTTTGCACCAAGTTGACAACCCTTCCTTTGGTTTCACACAGAAGTTGAATTTAAAAACACAGTCAATATCATCTTTTACCCATTAGTCTGAGTTACCTTAGTCTTAAGAAAATCCATTTTGTTCATATCTCTAACTTAAATCTGATGTTTTTTTTGATTCTTTAATTTTTGCTGTATGTTGTAATGCTGACATTCATAACTGCCAAACTCTGGCTCTGAGTCTTAGGTGTCACACAGGTATCTGAAATCCCAGGGATGAATCTTTGTCTTTATACACAAAGAGCTCAGAATCTCAGAATTTAGAAATAACCATTACAACTCAGGAATAATGTGACTACTGTAAGGATGTAAAATCTGGGAACTTTCACCATAAACCTTCTCTGATAAACTGTGATTCAATTCACAGAGTTTGCACATTATAGTTAGTCCGTGTTAGTGAGGTATTATAATGTTTTCTCATTTCTGATTTATTTCACTCAAAATACTGTCTTCAAGTTCCATTCACATCACAACTTCATTTCTTCTTGCCTCACAACTTCATTCCTTCTTGTAGCCACTCAATATACCATTGTACGTATGCACCACAGTTCAACATTCTGTTCATCAGTTGATGTGCCCATAGGTCACCCCCATCCATTATGAATCATGAATAATGCTACCATAATCATCAATGTATTAATGTCCATTCATGTCCCTGCTCCCAGTTCTTCCAAGTGTATACCAAATAACGGGGTTGGATAACAATATGGAAACCCCATACTTAGTTCCCTGTGGAACCACTGCATTGCCCTCTAGATGGGCTGCACCATTCTAATTCCCCACATAACTGATAAGGTCCATTTCTCTCTATACATTTTCTTCAGAACTTGGATCCCTCTTTATTTTTTAACAGTTTTATTCACACACTATACATTCCTTCTGTACTTGTTTTAATATACTATGTCCCCAACAAAACCCATGTTCTATAATGCAATCTTGGGAGGGAAGATTATTAGTCATTTGATTAGGGTGGAATATTTTGATTAGGTTGTTTCCATGGAGACTTGACCCAATAAACTGTAGATGAGAACTTTTGATTAGATCATTTCTTTAGAGATGTGTTCCTGACCATTCCATGTGGCTTTTAATTAGATCACTGGACTCCTTTAAAGAGAGCCCACACAGAAAGAAAGGAAGACAAAACACACCAGGATATGCTAGGCCAGGACCCACAGAAACTCAAAACCCAGACTCTTGAAGATTATGGGAAATGCTGGCAGAATGACATTTGGAGACGTTGAGATAAGAGATGAAGCCCAGAGATTGCCCAAGAGAAGCTAAGAGAGAACTCACAGATGCTTAGAGAAAAATACAAATGGAGGGCCAAGCAGAGAGCTGAAGAAGCTAAGAGAGACAGAAGCCCAGACACATTTTGGAGAAAGCTATTTTGAAACCAGAACCCGGAAGTAAAGTGCCATGAGATCCCAGCCACATGCCTTCCTAGCTGAAAGAGGTGTTCAGTATTTCAGCTTTTCTTCAGTGAAGGTGTCCTTGTGTTGATCCCTTAGTTTGGACAGTTTTAAGACATTAGAACTGTAAATTTGTAGCTGAATAAACTCTTTTATAAAAGCCAATCCATTTCTGGTGTTTTACATAAAGACAGCTTTAGCAAACAAGAACAACCTAATAAGTAAACAATCAATGATTCCCAGTATAATCACATAGTGACACATTCACCACCACAATCTATATGTGGGCATTTCCATTTCTTTAACTAAGAATGAGGAAGAGATAAAAATGAAAAAAAGAAAAAATGACAGACATAAAATAAAAGGAAAAATAAAATAAAATAAAATAAAAATGTTAACAACACCACAACCAAGAATCCCATACCCGTCCTCTGCACACCCCTATAGATATTCAGCTTTTGTATATTGCCATTGAACAATTAATGGATGCATATTACAATATTAATGTTAGCTATAGACTCTAGTCTATATATTGGTTGTATTTTTCCCAGATAACATCCCATTTTCAAGACCTTGAAAAGTGGACATTTATTTGTTCTCCCTTACGTTAAAACATCCTTATATTTGTACATTTCATCATCATTGAACACTCTAGGTTTCCCTAAAGTATGCTCTCTCATTCTTTCACTTCTATCTTTCCTTTTGGTGTCATGCATGCCCCTAGCCTTCCCATTTCAACTGTACTTACAAGTCATCTTTGTTCATTGTACTTACAATATTGTGCTACCACACCACAGAGTATTCAGCTATCCATTTCTTGATCTATACAATCAATCTTGTTGATCATTATATACTCCTTCAGCATCAAATATACAATCTCAACCCTCTTTCTATCTTTGTGTTCTAAAGTATAACTCTCAAAGTTAGCCCATTAACTTTACTTCCTTATTAAGACCATATAATATTTGTCCTTTTGTTTCTAGTTATTTCGCTTAATAAAACTTCCTCAAGGTTCAGGCACATTGTTATATCCTCCATGAATTGATTCTCTTTTACAGATGTATAATATTCCATCATATGTATATACCACAGTCTGTTTTTCTACTTGTCCATTGATAGACATTTGGTCTGTTTCCATTTCTTGGAAATTGTGAATAATGCTGCTATAAATTTCAGTGTGCACATGTCCATTCATATCATAGCTTTCAGTTGCTCCAATAATTTACCCAGTAATGGGATTTCTGGAACATATCACAATTCTATTCTTCACTTTGTGAGGAACAGTCAAACAGCCTTACAGAGTGGTTGCATCATTCCGCATTCCCAGCAACAGTGAATGAAGATGCCTCTTTCTCAGTATCCTCTCCAGCACTTATATTTTTCTGTTGCATTTTTTTATAATGGCCCTTCTAGAAGGTGTGAGATGGTATCTTTTTGTGGTTTTGATTTGCATTTCCCTATAACCAATGAAGGTGAATATCTTTTCATACATTTTTGAGCCATTTTTATTTCCTCTTCATAAAAGTGTCCGTCCATGTCTTTTGTCCATTTTTAAATTAAGTTGTTTGCCTTTTTCTTGTTGAGTTGTAGGATCTCATTTTATATTCTGGAAATTAAACCCCCATCTGATATGTGGTCTCCAAATATTTTCTCCCATTGCATGGGCTGCCTTTATACTTTTTGACAAAGTCCTTGGATACACAAAATTGTTAAATCTTGAGGAGATCCCATTTAACTATTTCTTATTTCATTGCTCACATTTTGCGTGTTACATCTAGGAAACCAACTCCTATCACAAGATATTAAAGTTATTTTCCTGTTTTCTTCTAAAATTTTTATGGTCTTAGCTCTATTGTGTAGGTCTTTTGATCCATTTCAAATTAATTTTATAAGGCGTGAGATAGTAGCCCACTTTCATAGTTCTGAATATGGGTATCCAGTTATCCAAACAATATTTATTGAAGAGTCTGCTCTGTCCCAGTAGTGTTTCCTTGAAAGCCCTTATCAAATATTAATTGTCCGTAGATGAGATGGACTATTTTTGAAAACTGAATTCAATTCCTTTGGCTGGTATATCTATCTTTATGTAAGTACTATCCTATTTTGACCACTACAAATTTCAGTATGCTTTAAGGTGGGGTAGTATGAGATCTCCCACTTCATTCCTCTTTCTCAACATATTTTTGGCTCTTCAGGACACCTTGTCCTAACAAATAAATTTGGTTATTCATTTTCTATTTCAGCAAAGTATGTGATTGAATTTTAACTTGTATTTCAATGAATCAATAAATCAATTTATGTAGAATTGACATCTTAACTTTATTCATCTTCCAGTCCTTGAATGACATATATGCCCTTCCATTTATTTAGGTCCTCTGTGATTTCTTGTATTTTTTGTATATAGGGTATTTGTGGCCTTGATTCAATTTGTTCTTATATATTTGATTTTTTTGTTGCTGTTGTAAATGGAATTTTTTTCTTAATTTCCTCATGTTTCTCATTAATAGTACACTGGAAAACAATGGATTTTTGCATGTTGATCTTGTATCCTGACAGTTTGTTGTATGTTTTCAGCATTTTCAACATATAAGATCATGTTATAATTCTTTCTCTCCAACTTGAATGCCTTTGGTTTCTTTATCTTGCTTAATTGCTCTAGCTAGAACTTCCGGCAAAATGCTGAATATCAATGGTGATGTGCACATCCTTGTCTTGCTCCTGTTCAATATTTCCCCATTGAGTATATTATTTGTGGGTTTTTTATATATTACTTTTATCATATTGAGGAAAGTCCCTTCTATTCCTATCCTTTTGAGTGTTTTCATGTAGAAAGGATGTTAACTTTTGTCAAATGCCTTTTCTGTATCAATTGAAATGATCATATGTGTCCTTTTTCATTTAAAACTTTTTCTCCTTTTTACTGTTGAAAATAACACTTATACATAAAATTGATAAATTTCAAAGCAGGATTTAACAATTAGCTAATTTCAAGGAATATTAAGGATTACAGTTCCACGGTTTCAGTTATACATTTTGGTTTATTGATGGGGTGTATTACATTAATTGATTTTCTTCTGTCAAGCCAGCCTTGCATGCCTGGAATAAATTCCTCTTGGTCATGCTATATAATTCTGTAATGTGCTCCATGACTCAATTTGCAAGTGTTTTTTTGAGCATTTTTGCATCTATATTAATAAACTGATCTATAATTTTCTTTTTTGTAGTATTTTCATCTGAGTTTGGAAATGCCTGTTAAATCTATTTCATTTATCATTCATCTTCTCAGTTTCTTTATTGATCTTCTGTCTCTTTGCTCTATGCATCGATGAGAGTGGTGTCTTGGGATCTCCAACTATTGCTGTAGAGTTGTCTACCTCCCTCCAATTTTGTCAGTGTTTGAGACACATATTTTGGGACACTCTGGTTTGATGTATACATATTTTTTATTCTTTTTTTTCTTGATCAATTATCCCTTTAATTAATGTATAGTGTCCTTCTTTGTCTCTTTTGTATGTTACATTTGAATTACAGTTTGGGTGATATTAATTTAGCTACCCTCAGTCTTTTCTTGTTTTTGCATAAAATATCTTTTTCCAACCTTTCATATTCAAACTATTTTTATCCTATGTCTAAATTCAGTCTCCAGTAGACAGCATATACATGGCTCTTTTTTAATCCACTCTCCCAGTCTATGTCTTTTTATTGGGGTGTTAATCCATTAATATTTAATGTTATTATGTAAGCACAGTACTTTCTTCTACCATTTTGTGTTTTGGATTTTATGCATCATATCTTATTTTTTCTCTCTCTTTTGCCCTTCTTGTTAGTCTTCCTTTCTACACTCTTCCACAAGCTCTCTCTTTTCTCTTTCCTGTCAGTCTGTAGCACTCCCTTTAGCATTTACTGTACAGCAGTTTTATTTAAAAACCCTCTCAGTGTCTGAAAATATTTTAAACTCTCCCTCATTTTTTTAATTGAGATTGTTCACATACCATAAAATTATCCAAAGATTCAAAGTGTACAATCAATTGCCCATGGTACCATCATACAGCTGTGCACCCACACAGCAATTAATTTTTTCCAATGTTTAGAATACTGTCATTACTCCAGAAAAGAAATAAAGACAACAAAAGGAAAATCAAATTGTCCCATACCCTTAACCACCCCCCAAAAGTGATTCATAGTATTGATATAGTACATTTTTTACTGTTGAGTGTTGGAACACTAACTGTAATATATAGTTTGCAATAGGTATATTTTTCCTATATCCCCCTCTATTATTAACTTCTAGTTATTGTGTCATACGTTTGTTCTAGTTCATTAGAGAGATTTCTAATATTTGTAAAGTTTGTCATGGACATTGCCCACCACAATATTCACTGTTTTATACATTCCCATCTTTTAACCTCCAACTTTCCTTCTGCTGACATATGTGACTCTGAACTTACACTTTTCACCACATTCACACACAATTCAGCACTGTTAGTTATTCTCAAATTGTGCTACCATCACCTCTGTCCATATCTGAACATTTAATTTCACCCTAGTTGAACACTCTGCTTATAAAAAGCAACTCTTTTCCATTCTTTAGCCTCATTCTATATCCTGGTGACCTATATTTCATGCCTATGAGTTTATATATTACAATTAGTTCATATTAATTAGACCCCACAATATTTCTCCTTATGTGTCTGTCTTGTTTCACTCAATATAGTGCCCTGAAGGTTTCTTCATCAACCCATTTTTTAAAGATGGTTCACACACCATACATTCTGTACTATGTAAGCAATTGACGGTTCCCTGCATAGTCATGTATTTATGTATTAAACACCATCACCACTATCTATATAAGGACCTCTCCATTTCTTCCAAAACAAGGAAGAAGTGTCAAAGAATGGACAGCGACAAAAGAAAGAGAAAAAAGACAGAAAAACATGACAGCTAAGGAGGAACAAAAGGAAAGATAGCCTTAAACTAAGGAAGAATAGTCAGACAATATCACCAAGGTCAACAGTCTCATATCCATCCTCTATGTACCACCTATGCATTTATACTTGGTATATTGACATTGTTATATTAAAGGAAGCATAATACAATTTTTCTATTAAACATAGTCTCTAGTTGGCATTGATTGCATTTTCCCCAATCCCACCCCATTTGTAACACCTTACAATGTTGACATTCATTTGTCCTACCTCATGTAAAAACATATTTGTACATTTTATCACAATTGTTGAGCACCCTAAGTTTCAGTGAGTTATACAGTCCCAGTCTTTATCCTGATTCTTTCCCTCTGGTATCCCACATGGTCCCAGCCTTCCTCTTTCAAACATACTCACAGTCATCTTTGTTCACTGTACTTACATTGCTGGGCTACTATCTCCCAAAATTGTGTTCCAAACCTCTCACTCCTGTCTTTTCCTTTCTGTCTCTAGTTCTCCCTTTAGTGTTTCCTGTAGAGCAGGTATCTTGTACACAAACTCTGTCATTGCTTGTTTGTCAGAGAATATTTAAGCTCTCCCTCATATTTGAAGAACAGTTTGCCAGTTAAGGGATTCATGGTTGGTGGTTTTCTGTATCAGTATCTTAAATATATCACCCCAATTCCTTCTTGCCTCCTTGGTTTCTATTGAGAAATCTGCACAGTCTTATCAAACTTCCTTTGAATGTGATGGATCACTTTTCTCTTGCTACTTTCAGAATCCTCTCTTTATCCTTGACATTTGATAAACTGATTATTAAGTGTCTTGGCATAGGCCTATTCAGATCTATTCTGTTTGTGGTATGCTGCACTTCTTGGATCTCTAATTTTATATCTTTCATAAGAGATGGGAAATTTTAATTGATTATTTCCTCTATTGTTTCTGCCCGCTTTCCCTTCTCTTCTTCTGGGCTCCCATGAAGAATACATTCCTGTGTTTCATTTTGTCATTCTGTTCCTGGAGATGTAGCTCATATTTTTTCATTCTTTTCTCTATATTTTCTTTTATGTGTTGGCTCTCAGGTGCCTTTTCTCCAGTTCCTGAGTGTTATCTTCTGCTTCCCGAGACCTGCTGATTTATGTCTCCATTGTGTCTTCAATCTCTTGTGTTGTGCCTTTCATTTCTATAAATTCTGCCAGTTGGTTTTTTTGAACTTTCAAGTTCTAACTTTTGTATGCCCAGTGTTTTCATTGTATGCATCATCTCTTTTACCATATATTCCCTAAACTTTTTGCATAGATTTAACATTAGTTGTTTCAATTCCTGTATCTCAGTTGAAGTGTATGTTTGTTCCTTTGGGTCAAACTTTGTTTTTCTTAGTTTAGGGTTGTAGTTTTCTTTTGTCTAGGCCTCTGGTTTCCTTTACTACCCCAGTCAGGTTTTCCAAGACCAGAATGGGCTCAGGTCTCAAAAGGAGGCAATATTATTTGGTTTCCCTCATGGTGTGTCTTAGAAGACTTTTACACCCTATGAGTCCTCAAGCCACTGTGCTTTTCTGCTCAGTAGTGGAGCCTGTCAACCTGTCACTCCAGACTGCTGTAAGGAGGTGTGACTATGGCTCTTTTCCCCCAGACTCTGGGGTCTGTTTCTGAATGGAAAGTGGGTAGTAGAGCTTGGCACTCCCTCTTTAATCTCAGGGAAAATACATCACCTAGGGAGATATCATTTGCATTTGCATAGTGTCTCTTACTCTACTATCTCCACCCTGTCTGGGTCAGAGAGCTGGGAAATGAAAATGGCTGAGACTTTCTCCACTGAGCTGAAAAAGGGACTGAAAGACCCCTTCAGGGCAGTCTGCAGCCATCCACAGTTTCACCCATTGTCCAGAGATAGCACCTGGTGCTCTTGGCTCCCCCTCCCTCCCAGAGAATTCCTCCAGCTCTCCAAGGTCACTCATCACCAAAAGCCTCCATCTGCTTATTGGGGTTTGTAGCTTGTATTGAGCAGTCATTTGTTAATTAAAGCCCCAGTTGGAGCTGGGCTGAGGTATATTCACTTGTTCAGAGAATGCTGCTCTGTATTACAATGAGGCTTTGTTATCTGAGCTGCTATGGGTTTATGGGACTTTTGGTGCAGGTCTGAACATTTTACTTACAGTTTTTATACTGTAATCTTGGGAATTCCTCCCAATTCTGGTTGGTATATGATGAGTGGATGGTCAGATTTGTCCACCTGCCGTTATTCCAGATTATTTAGTAGTTGTTTCTGGTTGTTTACTAGTTGTTCCAGGGGGACTAACTAGCTTCCACTCCTCTGTATGCTGCCTTCTTTCCAACCTCCCTCTCCCTCATTTTTGATGGACATTTTTTCTGGATGTACAATTCTTGGTTAGTAGGTTTTTTCTTTCAATATGTTAACTATATCATTCCACTGCCTTCTTACCTTCATGATTTCTGTGGAGAAATCCATACATAAGGTTATCAAGCTTCCCTTGAATGAAATGGATGGCTTTCCTGTTACTCTTTTCAGAATTCTCTTTGTCATTTTCATTAGAAAATCTGATCAGCAAATGCCTTATGTTGGTCTTTTCAGATATATTCTGTTTGGGGTATTCTGTGCTTCCTGGATTATAATTTTATGTCTTCCATATGAATTGGGATATTTTCAGTGATTATTTCCTCCGTTAATATTTCTGCCCCTTTCCCTCCTCTTCTCCTTCAGGGACACCAGTTACATGTATATTCATGTGCTTCATGTTGTCTTTCAGTTCCCTGAGATCTTTCTCTTTTCTTTAATTATTTTTCCTAACTTTCCTTTTGTGTATATGATTTCAGGTTTCCTGTTTTCTAGTTCACTGATTCTTTCTTATGCCTCATCAAATCTGCTGTTATATGTCTCCATTGTGTTTTTCATCCCTTCTACTTTGACTTTCATTACCCTATAATCTTCCATTTGCTTTCCAAGCTTATGAATTGTTTTTATTGCCACCCAGCATCTTCTTATATCCTTAGTCTCTTGTTTTACATTTTCCTTCAGCTTGTTGTTTAGATTTGGATTTGTTTGATCTTTGTTTCAACTGCTGCATCTCCATTAAAGTGTTAATTTGCTCTTTTGTCTAGTCCATATCTTCTTGCTTCCTAGTATAACTCATTACTTTTTGCTGTCCAGATTTTCTTGATTAGATTTTTTCTTGAAATCCTGTTCTCCCTTTTACCTATGATTTTCTTGTTCATTGGCTTTATTCTCTATAGGTTCTTTGGCTTTCAATTCAACATATTCTGGATCTCTAGCACAGCTCTTATTTAGATTATCAGAATTTTTCAGCCTTTGTTTTCATGCTTCTTGCTATGCCTATTATGGAGTCTTTAATATGGTGGGTGTCCCATCAGACACAATTGACCACAGTCAGATTTTCACAGTACAGACAGACAAAGGTCTCAGGAAGAGCTTGTAAGTCATATTAAGTCTCCCTCAGAGTGAGACCCAACATGTTGTCAGACCCTACTGTGAATCCTCTAGGCTCTGGGCTTTCTTATTCCATCCAACAGGTGGCACTTAGCTCATAGCTCTCCATAAGTATAAAGAGATCTTGTGCCTCTAATTCTCAGCAGCCCCCATCCCTGCTTGATGTGTGATCTATTCAGGCTGTTTCTGTTTTACAGCCCTTGTGTCTGAATTCCCCAAAGTAGGCTCATCACTTGAGCTGGCCCTGCCCCCTTTTCTTGTAGAACATATGGTATTCAGGGAATTATCTCCCCATGTGACTCATTGCTTTTTCTCTCAGACCTATCTTAGCTCCACCCATGCCTGGGTCCACTTGCCAGTGAAAATATCTGAGGTTGTCTCTAATGAGCTAGGTAAAATAGTTTTAAAAATCTTAAAAAAGAAAAAAAGTAAAAGAAAACACACAAGGCAAAAGAAGATATCCACTTTCAGAGCCTTTCCCCCACCCCCAAATTTCACCCATCAGTAGCTGAGTTGGTGCCTGGTTCTGTTCACACCCTATCTTGAGGTAACCCCCTTTCTAGTGCTCTGAGTTCAGCCAACTCCAAAAGCCTCTATCTTTATTCTTTTTAATTTTATTTCATTTTATTTTCCTCCATCAGTTCTGCTATCTCTTTGCCAGAACTAAAGCTGCATTTGGAGCTTGGCTGAGCTAGCTACCCTTGCTCCAAGTAGAGACAACTTAAATTGATGTTCTTTAGGTAACTTTCTCCTTCAACTAACTAGTTGCTCTCAGATATACCTTAATTCTTCACTTGCCCTGGCCAGTCCTGAAATCTGAAATTTCCTGCATATCTAATGGGCTATTGAAAAGAACAGAATAAAAGGAGAGATGAAAGAAAATCCATTTTCAGAGCCAGACCCCAGCTCTCCAAGTTTGACAGTCAAGAGCTGGAGTTAGTTCCCATTTCAATGTACTGTGCCCACTTTTCTAGGGCCCAGCCCTTTTCCAATATTTTGAGCTCCTCCAACTTCAAAAATCTCTTTCTATTTCTGTTGCTGTTGATAGTCCACCTCCTCTCTGCTGTGACAAAGCCTCCTGGTTCCCTTTGTGTTTGCTCTTGATTGATGTGTGTTCAGAGCTTTTATTCAGCTGTCTGTATTTGTTAATTAATCCTGCAATTGGAGTCAGGTTAAACCATCCACCTTGCTCCCAGAAGAGACTGCTTCTTTTCTCCTCAGGGAATCAGCTCTGAGACAGCCTGCTGTTCCAGTGGGAGAGGAGTGGCAGAACCCTGTCATGGTAACTTACAGGTATTTTGGTGCAATCTCAGCCATTCCAGGCATTCCAGAGTGGTGTACAACATGTGTACAGCCACATACATTTCCCAAACTGTTGTTCCAGAGAATTCCTGGCTACTTAATGCCTGTCCTAGAGGTGTAACTAAATTCCACACCTCCCCACACTGCCATCTTGCCCTGCCTTCCCCCAGAAAATGTTGATGGAAAGAAAAAGTTTTCAGAGATAAATTAAAAACAAATATATAATGAGTTACAATGTTGGCATTATACTTTTTATGGGATTTCACAGTGCTAACAAATAAATTGAGGAAGATTATTTCTCTTTAATACAGTAGCTGGTCTATTCAGTTAAGTAACATATATTTAAATGATGCAATACACCTCCTTCAATCAGATATGCAAATTCTGGTGGAATTCAGTATCCCATGGAGCACAGATGAAGAAGAGAAGAGTCTGCCTTTTGTTGAAGAGGCTGATATTGCATGAGGAAGGGGCATCCCATGGACAGTGTCCCTGCACTGTCTTCAATCTTCAATGAGCATTTTGTAATTCTTAGGGATAAACACCAGAACTCAATTTTCTCCCATGAAGAAATCCCATTCATTAAAGTTCTGCCTACCTTACCAGGCTGAGGAGTACATGTGGATAAAACCTGTCCCAGTATTCTGGATTCCATCTGCCTAGAGGAATAAATAATGAACAATGTCCTATAACTGTAAGTGGACATGTAGTGCTTTTGTTTTCTGGATTTTATTTCCCTGTTTGTAAATTTTTGCTTTATTTTGTAGTATAGTAAATATAAGTCCCTTTAACTTTGCTTATGGTAAGGTAAAATGGTGAAGCTGCTGTAGAAAAGAATAGAAAATGAAACATAGAATTACCATATGACCCAGCAATTTAACCCTTTGATATAAACCCCAAATTATGGAAAACCAAAATTCAAACAACTACCTGTACACAAATATACATAGCAGCACTATTCCCAATAGCAAAAAGTTACAACCCAAATGTCCATTAAATGAATAGAAAAATATGTAGTGCATATACACAACAGAATAAGAATTGATACATGACACCACATGGATTAATCTTGGAAAGATTAAGCTAAGAGAAAGGATTCAGGCAAAAAGGGTCTCAAATTGTTTCCTTCCAATTATATGAACTATTTAGAAGAGGTACTATCCATATACACTGAAAAAGTGTTGATTTTTGTCAAGGGCTAAGTGTCAGGGGCCATGGAAAGCGACTTTTTAATGGATAGGGTGTGATGATATTTTAACTAGAGGTAAAGATGATTGTACACAAACTTGTCTGTTGGAAATGCCACAACTTTATATAGCTTAAATGGTTAATTTTCTGCTTTTGAATTTAACCTCAATAAAAATAAATTCATAAATATATGATATCATTCTGCACACATTGTTTGTCAAATTCCTCTATTCACACATAACTTTTTGAGGTTTATCTCTGTTCCTACACTTTACTCTAGATATGAAGTGGAAAAACTAGAGCCCTTGGTTAAATTTTAGTCATCTTATTTTTTAAATGTAATCTCTTGTAAAAGTATTTTCATGGAATTTTTGCCTCTGGATCCCTAATAGGACTGATGGTATTTTGGAAAGTTAGGATAGGACATAGAGACAAAGTGTTCTATATTTTGGAAGGAAAACTCTACCCAAATACCATTAGAAGTATGACTTGGCTTATTTTTAGCAGAATCAGAGTTATCTTGAACAAATATTAATACTGTCATTTTTCCCTTCATCTGAAACTTGTGCCCTTTTTATCAAAGGGTGGTACAGGATAGTTTAATTATATTTCAAAAGGAGACAAAAAACAATGAATAATGAAATGAGTTTGGAAGTAGACTACAACTGGGGGAAGAGATAAACTGCCTTCTTTAGATAAACTGAATCAGAAGAAAACAGCTAAAATAGAAAATATGGTTGATCCCTCAGAGACAGTTGAAATAATATTTTCCTCCTGCTTTCTTCCTGACATAACTTGATTGTTTATTTTGTTAAAATACAAAAGTATTAATTTTATTTACATTTTATGAGAATAAAAGTTACACTGCTATTTTTTCTTTATTTTATGAAACATAAGAATACTTAATTATATTATGTACACAAACTTTACCAATCAAACCATGTTTACAAAACTTGAGTTATATGTTCTGATGTAAGTGAATATATGTTTTACTGAGTATACATAAATTTTAACTCAATGGACAAATTATTCAAAGAGACATTCCTTATATCATTAGGAAAAACTGATGTTGAAAAGACTGGTACGTAAAATAAGAAAACATAATGGCATATGAATATAATATTTCTTTATAATAAAACTTCCAATAAATCCTTTATGTTATAAACAATATAGAAATTTGGGTTGACCTATTACTTGTTGTATTCAATATCTCTATAAAGTACATTAATAGTGTTACATTAAAAATGTTTTTGTGTTTCTGAATTGATACTCTATGAATGGCTGTGAAAATCTGTGTTAATTCTCCCACATTATTTACCAATATTCATAAGATGCATGTAACCCAACATATAGGAATGATAATATTTAGTACAGCTAAGGAACATGCCTACAAAATTATTGTCCTTCTTTTCCATTGATTTGGCTATTCTACATTGCTGAGATTTTGATCTGTATTGTATTCAATCTGTAGACCATTTTGAGGTGCAATGGCATCTTAATATTTTTGTCTTTCTATCCATGAACACAGAATGACTTCCACTAATATAGAATTTATTTATTTATTTCAGAAGAGTTTTGCAATTTTCATTGTAATGGACCTTTCTCTCTTTGGAGAACAAAGTTGGAATCCTCAAACTTTCAGATTTCAAAATTATAGGCCACAAAAATTTAAACAGTGTTACTGCCATAAAGGTAGACATATACACCAGTTTGGTGGGATTGAGGGTTAATAAACCCACACATCTTTAGCAATTGGTTTCTGAAATGGTTACCATATCCACTCAATGCAGAAATAATAGTGCCTTCAAAAAGTGGTGTTGGGAAAACTGGATATCCATTGACAAAAGAATGAAGGTGATCCCTACCTCACACCATATGTAAATGAATTCACAATGGATCAAACACATAAATATAAGAACCCAAACTAAACATTCTCAAAAGAAAATATAGGGAAGCATCTCCAGGATCTCATGTTAGACAGTCATTTCTTAGACTTTCCAACAATAACATGAGGAACTAAAGAAAAAGTAGGTAAATGGGATGTCATCAAATTTAAAACTTTTGTTTAACAAAGGACTTCATGGTGAATGTAAAAATATAACCTAAAAATGGGAGAAAATATTTGGAAACCATATATCTGATATTGATATAATATGCAGAATAAATAAAGAATACTTACAATGCAACAACAAAAAATGAACAACCTCATTAAGAAATGGATAAAAGACATGTATATACGTTTCTCCAAAGAAGATACACAAAAGGCCAATAAGCACATGAAAAGAACTGAACATCATTGGCCATTAGGGAAATGCAAGTCAAAAACCACAATAAGTAGCTCTAAACCCACAACTTTTCTAATTAAAAAAATGAATACAAACCACAATGAATTATTTCATACACATTAGAATGGCTAGTATTAAAATAATAGAAAATAACTCATGTTGGTGAGGATTTGGAAAAATGAGAACCCTATTACATTGTTGGTGGGTATGTAAAATGGAGCAGTCACCATTTTACACTCTGAGGATACTCCTCAGTAAGTTTAAGTATATAATAATCATATGACCATATGGTCTGGCAATCTCAACTCTAGGTATATACCCAAAATATTTGAAAGCAGGGAATCAACCACATATTTTCACACTAATGTTCACAGAGGCAGTATTCACCATAGCCAAAATAGGGCATCAGCTGAAGTATTCATCAACAGATTAATAGATTTTAAAATTTGGTTTTTATGTCCATTGGGATATTATTCAGTATTAAAAAGGAATGAAGTTCTCATGCACGCTACAACATGGATGAACCTTGAACATATCATGTTGAGAGAAATAAGTCAAACATAAAAGGACAAATATTATATGAACTCATATAAATTAATTAGAATATGCAAATTTGCAGTCCAAAACTAGAACACAGGTCACCAGGGACTGAAATGGGGGTAGGGAAATGGGAGTTAATCCTTTATTGGTACATAGTTTCAGTTTAAGTTGATGGAACATTTTTGATAATGATGGTGGTTATGGCAGCACAACATTATGAATACAATTAACCCATTGCATTTTGCATTTGAAAGTGGCTAAAATAGAGAATTTTAAATTTTATATATAATAGCAGTATAAAAATTAAACATGACAATATTGCACAATAGTAGCCAGAAAACTCAATGTGAACTATGGACTACAGTTAACATTATAATTATAATAATATTGTTCATCAATTTAGCAAAGTCACCACACTAAAAAAAATTGTCAATAATAGCAAAAACTGAATGTGAGGGCATGTAAGGGAATGCCATATTTTTTTCATGATTTTCTTTAAATTTACAACTTTTAAATAAAAAATAAATACAGCTTCACAATGTTAGGCTTGTCAACTGCAATATAATTGTCCAGGGATGATGAGGGTGAATATGAGAAATGCATGAACTGCCAGTGGAAGGTAGGTTTTTCATGGAAAGTGTTACACTTAATTTTTTACCTATTTCTAAGGCTAAAGACCACAGGGAAGCAGTAATCCTTGGTCAAGAACAAATTTTCACAACTGGGAGCTTAAATCATAAGAACTCCCGTTTGATTTGAAGTTTATCTATTATTACAACATTTTACTGATTTGACACTGCCTGTCTCCACTTTATCCCAATAATCTTGCCCTAGATATCTAGTTTCTGTGGGCCCTGACTTCCCGATCTCTGACTAAGCAGAAATGAATCTAATCACTTAAATTTGTTATTGAAAAAATTAATTGAGAAAACATGTATAAAATGTTTAAAAACTGTTAAGTAATGTCAGATTATGTCTGTATTATTATTCAATGGCATTGAAATAATTTTCCAGGTCAAAGGCTTTATTAATTCAATATATTTGTATGTGTAGTTTTCTTGTTCAGATGGCACCTTGCATGTTGCTTTATAGTCATCTATTTTTAATACTTACAACTACTCACTGAGCATAAAATTCCTACCAGTAACTTTAGTAGTCCTTGTGGTTTCATACATGGGTAGGATATAATTCTGGAAGTTAAGGAGTATATATTGTGATGAGTAGAAATATTTAGTAAAATTGACATTATAGCAAAGAATATGACCCAGTTGAAAAGGTGTTAATCTTTGAATTTATTTCAATAACATTACACTAGAATACATTTCTGTAAATGAGGTCTCAGGGCAACTTTTCCAAAGTATGCATATATTCTATCCCTTCTGAGGATATACATTAAAGGTATGAAATAAAATTTATTATTATAAAATGTTCAAACATTACTAAAAGTAACTGAGAGTATGTCAAGTCCTATTTTTAAAAAGTGAACATTACTGGATAGAAAATGAAAAGGTGATCCCAAGATAACTTAATAAAGAGTAGACAGGGCAGAAAAGGCCTTAAAGAAAGATTTAGTGAGTTGCTTTAAAATACGTGAAACCACATGAAGATCAAGTGTTGCTTTTTGTCCTAAGTATTGAGTCTTGCTACTATTGACAGTCCTCCAATAGCTCCATCACTGTGAAGTGGCCATCCTACTGATGAGTCTCCTCAGGGCCCCCTTCATGTCCCTGTTCCTCAGACTGTAGATGAAGGGGTTTAACATGGGGGTTACCACAGCATACATCACTGAAGCCATAAGACTTTTCCTAGAGGAGGCTGTGGCTGCAGAACTTAGGTAGATCCCAAGGGATGTGCCATAGAACAAGGACACAACCAAAAGGTGAGACCCACATGTGGAAAATGCTTTATACTTGCCCCTGGTTGATGAGATTCTAAGAATAGAAGAGAGAATCTGAGAATAGGAGAAGAAGATCCCAGCAACAGGGAAAACACCCAGAATACTAACCACAAAATAAACCACTATGTTATTGATGAGGGTGTCAGAACAGGCAAGTTTCAGGACTTCAGAAAGATCACAAAAAATGTGTGGGATTTCCATATTTGTACAGAAGGACAGCTTCAAAACAGGCAAGGATTCAAGAAGGGAGCCTAGGGTACTAAGACACCAGGATCCCAGAACTAGTATTTCACAGAGCCAGGGATTCATGATGACTGTGTAGTGCAGGGGGTGACTGATGGCTACAAAGCGGTCATATGCCATTGTGGTAAGGAGCAAACTGTCCAGGCATCCAAACACAATGAAAAAAAATATCTGGGTTATGCAGCATGCATACGTGATAACTTTGTTCTCTGTCTGGATATTGTGAAGCATCTTTGGGATGGTAGTGGAGATGAAACAAATATCACAAAAGGACAGGTTGGAGAGGAAGAAATACATGGGAGTGTGGAGGTGGGTGTCTGATATTATGGCCAAGATGATGAGCAGGTTCCCAGTGAAAGTGACTAGATATATGGATAGAAATAGTCCAAAGAAGATAGTATGCAGATCATGCTCTTCTTCAATTCCCAGAAGAAGAAATTTTACAGCTTTTGTTTGGTTTCCTGTTTCCATGAGACAGCAGAGTTTCCCTAGAATAAGGGGGAAAAAGAACACACTACTCTATAACTATTTTTTGTGAATTCTCATGATAGCCTTAATCTGAAACAATTGGACTCATCATGTTATTCATCTTACCTAGTTTTCAGAAATCTTTGACAACAAATTGTGTTTACCACTATCACTTGGAAAACATTGTCTCCGTGTTAGAGGTTCTCAAATTGTGGTTTCTGGACTAGCAACACAAGTATCATTTGGGAACTTGTTAGAAAAGTGCATTTTCAACTCCCAACACAGACCTACATAATTAATATATCCTAAGGGGGGAATAGTAATGTGTTCTAACAAGTCTTCCATGTGATTTTGATGAGTGCTCAGGTTTGAGGACCTCTACTCTAGGGCTTGCCTTGCAGCCAAACATTCACCCCACCCCACCAGTCTGATGATCACTCTTTGCATTTCCTCTCAGTGCTGTGGGAAAGGGAAATTACTTAACTCCAGGGCAGATATTCTCAATTATTAGAAAGTTGTCTTTCATTTCCCTGCCTTGGTGTCATTACTACATATTAGTTTCTCTGGGGACTTTTCTAGTCCTGCTGCTTAAAAATATTAACAACTGCTATAATTATTAATTGCTTTATTTCAACTATATGGCAGATTTTACATTCTAAATCAAGACAAATGGAGCCTAAATATGGACTGTTCTCTTCTCAGTTAAGAGGGTGTCATGCACATTTTCCAACATCATCTAATAGTCATCAGATTAAAAATAGTCTACCCTATGGAAGTGGCATATTATATTTAAATGTTTGTCCTTTCTTGGACATTGACAACTTAATTTTTCTTTTAGATAAATTTAGCTTCTTTTTTCTTCTTTAGCTTCTTTTCATTTTACATTTTTCTCTTTGATCTATCTGTAGATATCCTTCACTCAGCTCTTAAAATTTCAGGTGATTTGTTGATCACAATCTTATTAATGAACATTTGTGTCATGAACAGATCACATTATTAATGAACACTTGTGTCTTCCAGAAAGGAAATGTTAAATTTTTATCTAACTTTTTTAATTCTCTATCATCACAACATGTTTTAATGTTGATTAAAGAAGATCAACTGGTAGTCTAATATCTAGATACATGGATAGAAATGGTCCAAAGAAGATAGCTCCAATTTATTCTTCCAGAACAACTTTAGTATCATGTAGCTGTTTTGCAAGAAAAAATAGCACTGGAATTTAAAGATAGATTTTATTAAATTTATATGTTAATTTGGAAAGATTTGACACATTTCCTATGTTCAGATTCAGATTCTATTAACTGGAATTTTCCTCCAGATGTTTAAACTCCTTTTATTTGATAAACCCTCCTATTTTATATAATTGGTTTCAGGGTTTTTTAGTGTTAATGTCACCAAGAAGTAATTATTTTACTGATGTTGCTATCATATTAAGAAATATTTTGATTTTCCTGATTTCATTATTAGTAATTAGAGTTTTCAAGATTTCATCATTAATTTTATTTTTTGCATTTCCATCTACTTTCTCTGATTATTATTTCACTATACCTATATGGATTTGATATTCCAAAATGATGTTAAAATAAGTGGAAAACACTTTACACACACTAGGGTTTGTATATTAAAGAATAAACAAAATAAAAAAAGTGTAGGCTAGGATGTGAGGGAATTGAAACTATTTCTTTGCTCCTGGGTATATGAAATGACGTACCTGCTGTCAAAAATAGTTAAGGATTTCCTCAAATATTAAACATAGTATGACAATATGACCCAGCACTTCCGTTCCTAAGTAAATGACCCAAAGAAGTGAAAATATATATTAAACAATTTTATACATGAATGTTCATAGGAGCATTATTTACTCTGTTCAAGATTGGATAAACTCAAATATCCATCAACAGATGTATGGATAACACAATGAGGAGTATTGATACAATGGATTATTGTCTAGCCATAAAAAAGAAAGAAGCATTGTTACATAATATATGGCTGATTAAACCTATAAGTATGCTATGTCAGAGAAGTCAGATGAAAAAGATTTATATTTTAAGATTCTATTTTCATTAAATATACAGAATGCAGGAATCCACAGAGATAGAAATAAGATTAATGGTAGCCAGGGACTAGGGTAAGGGACACATGGAGTATGACTACTAAAGAGTATAGGGTCAAACTTTGGGGCAATGAAAATATATTGGAACTAGTTAGAATTGTAGGTTGCGACACTGTGATTAACAATATACATTCAAAATAAAATGTTAAACATTGTAAGAGTTGGAATGGTCTTTTATTCTGACATCAGAGAAAAAGCCTAGTTTTGTAACTTAATGTGCTTTTCACAATGATTTTTAATATATTCTTTTTATCATGGTAACTTGCATTTTTCATTCATTAGCTTAAAGTTTTTAAAAATTATACATAAATATTTTATGACTGACTAATCATTTTAAAAATAATATTAAATTGTATCCACATATTCCAAATAAGGTTCAAACCACACATGGGATCAGAGATCACGCTCAGTATAAAAAAATACATGAATATTTAGATAAAAATGTATATAGAGACAAATATATTCTTAGAGAAAAGTTATTACTCGAAATTAAGACTTTGGTAGACATGAGTGGAAATAATAGATATTTGGATCATAGGAGTGAAAAAGATTGAATGATAAATTATGGTATGTAGAAAATTAAAATTCAAAACAAAATCAATAACACTTTTGAAATAAAAATCCATAATTAAACTAATAGACATATTTGCATTACACAGAACATATATTTATTAAAATTCATGAAATCAGATGTAAAAAATTGTGGTATATTTTTGACAAAATTTGCAGCATTACTACTTTCTATGAATTTAAATTAAACAAGATGTAATTTTCATGGAGAAAGTAGGAAATGCTTTTTAGTAAACTAAGAATGAAAAAATACATCATGTAGGAGGAGAAATATTCCCCTACAGTACTGTAAAATGATAGTTGGTCTGTTTTTCTGTTCTGGATAAAGTAAATCAGCATACAGATCTTTCACACTAAATCATGTATTCTGATAAACCCATGGGAAATATGAACATCATAATATTAACAGCGAACATCAGCTTTGAGGGGTAATGGTAATTCTGACATTTAGACTCATTTTCATCCAGTAAATATTTTAATCTGTAAATGAACACATTCTATTTTCAAGAAATAAAGCTTTAAAAGTTTGAAGATGTTGTTAATAAAGATCCACAAAGCAAACCAGGGAAAGTAGGAGGTAGTAAATAGATGATTTTGAGTTAAATGGTTTAAAAAGAAGAAAATTTGTAGGAATGAAGAAGAAATCCTAGAGTGAATTCCTTGACTAAGCCAATAAATACACAAAATGAGACAGAATTTTAAACAAAGAAAAGGAAAAGAAACAACAGTAGTACCTAAAATTAGAAATGAGGCAAATGACCACAGATATAAGGAAATCCTAATCACTGCAAGATAATATTTATATTTCTGTCTTAAAGTTTGAAAAATACAGGAAAATAATTGTTTTCTGAGAAAATAGAAATGTCCAAGGTTATTAAAAAGGATGATAAGAAATTTATAACAAGGGAAGTAATTAAGTAAATAACAAGGCTTACCTTCCAAAATGTTCTGGTGGTGGACTGCTGTAGGAACAAAAGAATTTACCTTCAAGTAAGAAAGAAGAAAAGCAGTCTCTAGTCATGAATATCATTTGTAAGCACTCTGATTTACAACTAATACACTATAAATGGAAAAGTAAACAGGGTCTTAAATACTGAAAGGCAATATACATGAAAATTGATTGGTGGCAAAGAACTTGTAGCTTAAAACCAATTTTAATGGTGTACTGTTTTACTAAGACAGTTAATATATACAGAATAAGTATGGAAAAACAGCATTCATATGCATTCTTTGAATCATCTGTAAAAGTGAATGAAATTATTTCAAATGTTATAATACAAAATGTCTGTAACAGGGATTGAAAAACACCATATACTCCATAAGTGACAATTATAATAGCTAAAATCTGGAGAGGATTGTCGACATGCCAAGCACTGTGCTGTTTTATGTGAACTAGTTCATTTTATCTCTACCAATATTGTTTTAATTTAATGGATGAAAATGTGTTTACAGTAATGTAATGATAATAATTAACATGTAATTGGTGCTCATATAGCCATATAAAGTAGATACTACTGTAGCCATATAAAGTAATTAGTATTATAATCCTTATTTTACAGATGTGGAAATTAAGGAATAGAAACATTAAGTAACAATATCAGAAGACAAATGAATAAATATTCAAGTCCTAGTTACAAAGAATCACTGGAAATTTTTATTGAAACTGTGAATGAGTGAGTATGATTTTATAGAAAAATCAATAAAGATGCATCTCTGATAGGAGAGAATGAAATTTCTTGAAATGGTTATGGAAATGTGACTAACATGGCTGGGTGATAAACTACTGACTGATGTTGAGACCAATGAGTAGACTAATTTGAATTAGGGAAGGAGAGATACCCTCACTCAGAATCGAGGTCCAGGCCAAAGGGAAAGAGCAGGAGGAAACGAGATGCACAACTGTGTAAGATCCTTGAAAAGATGGACTGTTTCCATCAAGTTATCCCCTTTTGTCCAACAAGAGCTTGACTTCTGAGAGCTCTACATGCCTCCATACCAGTTTCCCACAGCAGATGCTCAGAAAACTTACATGAGCCTCTTGTTCCATTGATTCTTTCCTTCCTGTGTGATGCAGGTTCAACTCAGCTGCAGTGATGGACAGGGAGGTGACACCATATAGGCTGCCTGAAAGAACCTTGTTAAACTCCGTTCTTCCTAGAAGAGTGTGGCTGTCAATGAGAGGAATAGTGGCCATATTAACCATTTCTGGATCCTCACAGGTTAAATTATTATAATTACTCATTAAATCAATCTTTCTATTTTAATATATTCTCTGAGCAATTTTATTCCCCTGAGTGAGGCAGTCAGAAGAGAAAGGAACCAATTTTCTGATAATTGTATACCCTTGGTAGCACTTTTGTTGTCCAACATATTATCCTATCCTTGGGGCAGCTTCCTCTCTGTATTATTTATCCAATGGCTAGATCATAATTGTTAATTAGAGTTCCCAATGAACATTTCCTCAAATTTGGAGATAGAGTTTACTGTCCAACAAAGGCATAAAAATGTGCAAATTTTGCAAGATCCAATACCAAAAATAAATAAAGTATGAAAGTAGGCATCAATGGAAGAATAGAGGAAAAAAAGATATACAAAGGACAAAATAATAAAATGACAGAAGAGTTTTTCTCATTTTCAGTAATCTACATGTACAAGAATTAAGCTTATAAGACAGTGATTGGCAGAAGAAATTTAAAAAGCACGACACAACTGTATGTTGCTTAAAAGATACCTTAAGTTCAAAGGCAAAGTAGGTTGAAAGTGAAAAGATGAAAAATATATACCACACAAATAGTAACAACAAAAGAGCTGGGGTTGCTATACTAATACCAGAAAAAACAGATTTTAAGGAAAACTGATACTAGGGACAGAAAAGGTCACTACACTGTGATAAAAGGGTCAATTCAATATATATATATATATGCCTAGCATCAAAGGCCTAACATATGTGAAGCAAATATTGGCAGAACTCAAGGGAGATATAGATGGTTAATTGATAGTAGCATATTTCAATACATCTCTGTCAATAATGGGTGGAATATTTAGAGAGAATATCTGAAAGGGTAGAGATGATGTGAGCATGACATAACAGACATATATTGAACACTTTATTCAACACTAGGGAAATGCACATTCTTTTCTCATGCACATGGATCATTCTCCAGGAAAGACCATATGCTAGGTCACAAAACAGTCCTCAATAATTTAAAAAAATATTGAAATCCTACAATGTATCTTGCTAATCACAATGGTTTCAATATAGAAATCA
Source organism: Choloepus didactylus (assembly GCF_015220235.1). Lineage (NCBI taxonomy): Eukaryota > Metazoa > Chordata > Mammalia > Pilosa > Megalonychidae > Choloepus > Choloepus didactylus. The sequence continues at coordinate 7,019,323 of NW_023637607.1, read as the reverse complement.
ATAACAGAGGGAGTAATGGAAAATTCTCTAACAGGTGGACATTAATCAATGAACTCTTAAACAACAATGGGTTAAATAAGAAATCACAAGGGAAATTAAAAGAATTGTTGGTACAAATGAAACTGAAAATCCAACATCCCAAATCTTATGGGATGAAGCAAAGGCAGTTTTGAGAGGGGAATTCATAGCTCTAAATGTTTACAAAGAAAAAATAAAGAAGGATCTCAAATCAGACATCTGACATTACAGTTGGAGGATCTATAAAAAGAAGAGCAAAGACACAGAGTAAGGAGAAAGAAGGAAACAATAAAGACTAGAGTAGAAATAAATGAATTAGAGAACTAAAAATAATGACAATCAATGAAACCAAAAGTTGCTTCTGTGAAAAGATCAATACAATTGACAAATCTTTAGCAAGCCTAGTATCTGAAACTGGAATACAGTTTACCAGGGGGCAGAGTGGGCATAGGAAAGAGGATTTCATGGTTAATTGCCATAGAACTTTTGTTTGGATTTATGGAAACATTCTATTAATAGAGAGTGATGACAGTAGCACATTTTGAATGTAATTAACATCACTGAACTATATATTTGAACATGATTAAAAGGCACATTTTAGGTTTTATTTATGTTATTAGAATAATTTTTCAAATAACAAAACCTTAGGATGAATGACAGACAGTGAGTCCTAACATAAACTACAGACAATATTAATAGTATAATTATAATATTCTTTTTATATCAACTTTAAGGAAGGGTACCACACTAATGCAAGGTGTTAATAGGGAAAACTATGGTTGTGTATGGGGTGATTTTTGTGGCCTGTATTTTCTGCATGGTTTTTCTGTAAACCAAAAATTTTCTAATAAAATAGATGAGAAAGAGAATAAGACATAGACAAAAGCTGAGAGGTTTGTCACCACTAGACTGTTTCTACAAGAAATGCTAACAGACATTCTGTAGATTGACAGGAAAGGATACTACAAAATTGACTGAAGCCACATTAAGAAATAAAGAGATCTGATAAAGACCATAGCATGGGTAAATATATGTACAAGTACTTTTTCATTTTTTATTTATAACTCCACTTTTTACTTCCTACATGTTTTAAAGGCAAATGCATAAGCTATAATAATTGTTTTGAACTTACAAGTTATAAATATGTAACTTGTGACTAGAACTACTTTAAAGTGTATTGAAGGAAGGTTATAGGACATCATTTATATAAGCTATTGATGTTAAAGTGGTATTAAAGTAAATTAGGTTTTCATATATTTAGGATGTTAAATCTAAACCCCATATTAAACACAAAGAATATATCAAAGGCTATGCAAACTAATAGAAACAGACAGTGGAGTGAAAATTACAAGAAGTGGGTGAGGGATTTGGAGGAGTTAATGCAAAATGGGTGGGGATTTCTGATTGTTGTGAAGGGAAATTTCTAACAATGGATGGTGGTGAGGGTACTACAATGTTGTGAATGTGATTAATCCCACTTAATAGTATGCTTCGGAGTGGTTGGGATGGGAAGGTTTATGTTATATACATTTGTCCACAATTAAAAAAAAGAGAGAATAGAAGGAAGGAAGGAAGGAAGGTAGGTAGGAAGGAAGGAAGGAAGAAAGGAAGGAAGGAGGAAGGGAGGGAGGGAAGGAAGGAAGGAACAAAGGAAGGAAAGAAAGAAAGAAAGAAAGAAAGAAAGAAAAGGAAGGAAGGAAGGAAGGAAGGAAGGAAGGAAGAAAGAAAGAAAGAAAGAAAGAAAGAAAGAAAGAAAGAAAGAAAGAAAGAAAACAGAAAGAAAGAAAGAAGGAAAGAAGTAACCAAAGAGATAATGACAACTAAATGCAATACATAATCCTAATCCTGGATGGGATCTAAGAAAGGAGAAGAAAAATTCAAAAACTTTTTGGGACATATGAAAAAACTGAAATCTAGAATGTAATCTGAACATAATTTTTTTGAATTTCTTGAAACTGCACTTAAGAAATTATATAAGTAAATACCTTTGTTCTTAGGAACTGTGCATTGAAGTATTATCTGTTCAAGTAATAGAATATTTACAAACTGCTCTCAAATATTCAGAAAAAGATGAAGAAGATGATAGACAGATAAATATAGATGGTAGGTTGATAGATGAAGAGAGAGAATGACACAGCATATGTTGCAAAATACTAAAATTTTAGGATCTGGCAGTCTGGGGGACATTCCAGACAACTAAATATCCCAGGGAGCAGAGAGACAAAAGAATATTTTGGTAATGAAGCTCATGAGACTTCATCTCCTAAAGCCACAGAAAACATAAATGCTTGCTCTACAGGATTTCAAGTCAACTTTAATAATATCAACAGAGGAGAATACACACTTGTCTTTTCCCAAGGCCTCATGAGTGGTTCTATCTCCCTGAACTTCCTGGAGGAAGAGCTTTCAACTTCATGCCCTTTTCCATGAAGGACGTGCATCAGTAAACACAGACACATCCCTAATAATAACTAGGTGAGCCACAGCATCTTCATGGGTGTTGGAATGGTACCTGGGAGTAATTTTATTGTTAGTAACTTTACAGTATCAACACAGAAAATAATAAAAAGCATTATTATTAAAAGTCCTACTGAGGAAAACACTCTGGTTCTGTCAGCAGATTCTGGAAACACTCAACCATCTTTATTCTCCCATGAGTCTTCTCAGGAGTTGGCTTTCAATCATGGGGTCACCCATCTCAACAGTGTTTCCCCTTGTACCAGTGCTTCTCCTCTCACCACCTATTTTAGAAATATCTACATAGACTCATTAAATTATTTGTTCTTCAAGTCATTCAGCAGATATGTTTTCAGAAATTTAGGTTGTAAGTTGACAGGGAGTGAAAGGGAAAGCCCATATTCAAGCTCATCCCATGAAAAGACAACTCAGGTCACTGTGAAGAGCATTGTTGTATATTTTTCATAGTCATAGTGATTTGATGAAGGTTGAAAACATCACAATTAAAGTCAGAAAGAAGTAGGACATGAATCATAATTTATCGAAAAATCCGAAGTTTAAATCTAGTTACAATGTTTGGCATTTTAATTCATTATTTCACTTAAAAATTTTATGTAATTGTTTCAATAACTCTATGAAATTTTATCATTAATCCAATTTAATAAAGAATGTAAGATTTAAAACAGTGACTTTTTTTGTCCAAGGTAGATTCTGAATTCAAGCTTGAGCGTGATGTTTCCAAAACTTCGGATTTCACTTATACTTTAATTTTAATATGCTTTACAATTTATAAAAGTTTTAGATTTACAGGAAGATTGCAAATATAATGCATATTGTTTCTTTAAAAAACACACCTACTTCCCCCTACTTTTAACATCTCCCATACAAAGCCATGTTACAATTTATCTTTTCTACTTAGGCTTTTCTTGGATATGGGAATTTCTTAGACTCTTCTTATTTAGGATAACATTGATTGTTTTGAGTATACTGGTCCAATATTTTGTAAAATACCTCTTGATTGTGATTTTCTTTTATTTTTCTCATTACTATGCTGGCCTTATGGGTTATTGGATGAAAACATGAGAGAAAAGTTTTCATTTTCATCACATCACTTCAAGGGTACATACTTGCAATGCAATTAATCACTATTTATGTTTAACATGATATTGCTAGTAAAGATAGGGTTGATAAAGCTTTTGAACAATAATGTTACTTTTTCTCATGTTTTCCATGCTGTACAACTTGTGAGGAATGACTTATATGCATTCCACACTTCAGGAGTGTTGAATTATGCCCCACCTCCTTGAGAGGGAATGTGTGTAAAAATTATTCTTATTCATCTGAGTGGGATATTTGTCTTTTCTCCCATTCAATTAGACCCAAGTATATAAGAAAGAGTTTCCTCTCCAGTGTACAACTGGCTTATCCTGAGTTTTCTACTCAAAACTAATAATTACTACATGAAATAGCAGTTATGATATACTGATAACCTTGTCTCACAAATGCCTATATATCTTAGAATAAAACTTCTTAAGGTCAAGGAGTTTAAAATTAAATTGACATCTATTTCCCAGGGGCTTCAAGAATATTTGGAAAACAGTAATTAGTCAAAAATATTTGTTTAACAACCAGAAAAGTCACACATATCAAGAGGAGGAAGATCTTTGGGAGCAGGGGCAGAATAGCTAATAAGTGACAGCAGTGTAGTAATGATAAAGCACATGTTTTCCCTGAATTTAAAAGTAAAGGGAATTAATGGTAGCTAATATGTAGGATTTAATTAGTTAAATAAGTTGAAAATAGAAACCGCAGAATTCCTTTTACATTATGATCACTGCTTACACTTAAATTTGCATTGTTCTTGTCTCTTTACAAGCAGTTTCATCAGATACATGAACCCAGGAAGCCACACATGTGTTCCACAAGTTATCCTCCTGGGATTTTCAAAAGAAGCAAATCCGCAGTTTCCACTTTTTGAGCAATTCCTTGCCATGTAGCTAAGCATATTGATTGGGAAACTTCTCATTATCCTTGCCATTATTACTAATTCCTATCTCCATATGCTCATACTCTGTAATCTCTTTGTTTCATAAATGTTTCACTTCCACCAGTGTCCCAAAATTGCTGGTGAAAATCCAGACTCAAAGAAAGATCATAATCTATGAATTCTTCCTCATGCAGATGTGTTTTGTTTTTTGAGCATTAGGTAACTACCTCTTAATGGTGATGTCATACAATCAGTTTGTAGCCAGATGTCACCCACTGTACTACATGGTCACTATGAACCCCAAGTTGCTGCTGGCAACCTGGCCATTGAGTATTCTGGCTTCACTATTACTTGCCTTACTGACTTTATTACTGTCTTCCTGTAAAGACTTTGAAGTCATCCACTTTTTCTGTGAACTAATCCAATTTGCTTGTTCTGACACCTTACTCCATGATCTAGTGGTATGTCTTGTAGCTGTACTTCTAGATATTATTCCATTAACTGGGAAAGTTTTCCCTTACTCTAAGGTTGTATCCTTCATTTTGAGAATTTCCTTAGTACAAAGCCTTTTCCATTTGTGAGTCTCACCTCTCAGTAGTTTCTTTGTTGTATGTTACAAGTCATGAAGTGTATCTTTGTTCTACTGCTAACCAAAACCCAGGTCAATAGCATTAGCCTCAGGGTTGTACATGGTCATCACACCCAGGCTGAACCCTTTTAACTTCAGTCTTAGAAATTAGGACATAAAGCAGCTCCTGAGAAAACTTTTCTCTTGAAAAATGCTCTCTTCATAACATGACATTTTGTAACAAGATTACAGAGGTCCTCATGAATAATATGATGAAATAACCTGGGTTCTAGTCATGATGATTTCATCAGCTCATAGAATGATATTGTGCAGTTTATCTTCATTCAAGTGTTCAATCTTTTTAACTTTCATATTATAAATAACTGTTTTGTCTAATATTTAAAATATTGACCTCTCTGTATTTTCTAGGTTCAGTGGAAATTCTCAATCCACTGCACAAATATTCAGTAATAAAATATTGAGTAATTAGGTTAAATATTTTAAATTGGGTATTTATAAAATTTTTAAAACCTGAACGATTGAATATCTATCACTATCCCTGTCACATAAAATCATGTGCCTCTTGTGTTATATGTTTTTGAAGAAACATAATGTGTCATATAGAAGGCTGTGTACCAGTTGCCAAGTTTTTTGCTTATCTACTTCAGAAAGAGACCATATTTAGAAATGGCTTTGCCATGTGATTAAATGAAAGAGAAATTACTATACAGTTCTCTGAAGAGACTCTTTCATCTTTTACCACTGTGTTTCTCAATTTCTTTGTTATTTTCTTGGCCTGTGAGCCTTTTCATAGGGAACACTTGAAAGGGAGTGTGAGTGATTGAGACAGATAATAAATCCACAACATCCTATTTCTGGCCCTTAAAATGGGCTAGGAATTTAACTTATTTTAGATCAAGAAGTTTTGAATCTAAACTTCTGTCACATGACTGACAATTTTAGAGATCTGCCCATTTGATCAAACTGGCTCATTGGCTCCAGAATTTCTGATAATGCTCCCATCAGAATATTTGGCTTACCCTAAAACTAATTTCCTTCTTCTGTGGACAGATACTCTAAGAATTATTTCTTGCTGATATTTCGTATATTGTTTTGATATAATTAGAAGGATCTTGAAATTATTTTGATATCTCAGCATTCTTCTTAATCACACATTATATGTCTATCTATGGATTACTGGGTATTAATTTATATCAGGTCTAGAAGCAATGAAAAAGGGAAAAGTAGGAAATGGGAATAATTTGAAATACCTTGAAAGGTAAATGTTTCCCAAATAACATCATGAGAAAGTCATTAGGGAAGGTAATACCTGCCTCATCAGATAGTTAAAGATGCCATGCCTAGGTTAGCTCTGTAGCCTAAGTGTTTGGGAAATCAGAATGTTCTGATTCACTTAAATCCATCCACTTGTACCTATTACTGTTCTTAAGGGCCATTTTCCAAAATTATGTTACATTTTACATAAGATTTATGGCAAGGCTGTGAAATCAACTTATTTTTGAGTGTTGAAACTTGGTGAGAAAAGAGATTTGATGCATACAATACTGGATATTTCCTGTTCTTTGTGCCATGAGCTGACAATTTAAAATCATAAACTTATGGTTTTCTTTTTGTAAGCCCTTAGGAATAAAAAAGTCTGGCACACTCCAGGTTTCTTGATTTATGAATCTGATCAATATCCTTTAACCCATATACCTGTCATTTTGCCAAAATATTCTCTAGGAAATTCCTTTGTAGTATCTGTGAAGTGAATCACATTTAGCAATACTTGGCATAGACCAGGAGCATGAATTTATTCAATGCAAATAGCATTATTGTGACCCTCAAACCAACAGGCTGGTGTATCAACTCTAAGACTCTTATTTCATAAGTCTGTTTTTATTTTTTCAATTATTTCTCAACAATCAAATAATTTCCCTATATGGCTTTTTTATTTTAGAATAAATCTCTTTTAGTATTTTGATCATAAACACTGTGACTTTGGACTCTCCACATTGTTGATGGGTCTAGAGGTATGTCTTTCAAGTACTGGGAAGAGCAAAACAATACTGAAAGAAAGACCAGCTGAAAAAGTTGATACTTCTTCTACCAACAGCAAGGTGGAGTAAGCAAGAAGACTCCACTAAAATAATTGGCTCAATGAGCACATCATTTCTGCAATTCAGATCTTAGCAAGCTCTTGCCATTTGTATTGGTTAATGAAGCACTACATCTGCTAGTTCACAGCCATCTATGGTACAGAAACACAACTTTGAAGGAGTGAGAAATTGCTGCTAAGATATCAGTCTACCCAAACCACCTCAAAACAGAGCAAGTACACTCAATGATGGATGCCATTTTTATACTTTGCAATATTGTAGGAGAGAATAAGTGTGTTTCTTTTAAAATTCCATAAGATGTAACCTTTCCAATCTATAGGTTCCTAAATTATTAAGAAAAGATGTGTTGTAAATAATGAAGTATGTGTATGATAGAGTGTTATTATTCTGTCATTTAATGCCAAATCTTTTCTTAATTCACTATTCCTGCACCTCCTATTTTTCCCTCAGGAGAAAAATCTTCCTGGGTTCTATTATTAGAGTTTGACCAGGCTGTAATATGCATATCCTATATAATAATACTAATGAGTCACTCTAAATGAGAGAATCTGTATTCTCATGAAGAGGAAACTATAAATGGCTACAAAATAAAATGATTGAATATTCTGCTATTGTAATGTTTTGTGTTCTGCTTAAAGGACAAACTTGTGGAGAGTCATTAAAAAAGGATTTAAGAAGCTTCTAGTGATTGTGTGTTGGACAAATAGTAGTTTACACTTTATTACTTAGAAATGCAGGATGTGATTCCTGCCTTTAATCCATCAAAAGTAAGTTATATGGAAGATGAGTAAACACATTTTGAGAAATATTTGTTCTGTTCATCTGTACTTCACTGGACTAAGTTCAATAGTCAATTGAAGAGACTCTTCAATATAAATATTAGAAAAGATAATTACAATCTTTTAGAAGTTTATTTTTTTCAGTGTAATAAATCAGAGTAAGCAATCCAGGAGCCAAAAGCCCCAGTAAGATAAGGCACAGGATAAAGAAGTAAAAGAGCTCTTAACTAAAATCCATAATAATGTGTCCAGAGTAAAAGTGTTGATATGTCAAAGATGGGGGAATGATGCCTTCTGCATCCCCAGGGAGATTAGTGGAAGTACACCCCTACTCAGTAGAGGCCCTGAAGGAGAGTAATGAAGGGAATCCTCTGAGGAAAGCAGAATATCCAGAAATCTGCCTGTTTACTTTTTAGCCTTGAAGATGAGAGCAGTAGCATTGATTTACACAAATTCATAGTCGGTATTAACTTTTTTGTTAGGATATTCAATAATGTGGAAAGAAAAGTATGTGAATGTGCAGAGAATGTGAAGATATTTGTATCCTATGCAAACACTCATTAAAGAGCAACTTCAGCAGAGGAAGATAATAGTTATCAATGGACAAAGATGAGTGATTCTGTTTGGTAGTCAGCCTTTTTTTCCTGCTTCCCAAGTTTTTGCTAAAAAGGCTTATGATCATAGTGACCCAAATGGCAGGGAGGGTAGTAGCTTTTGTTTGTGCTCAGGAACATGGTCTTACACTCATTTAAAAGATATGGTGTGGTGACTGCTGAGTGTTCCGTATGCCAATAACAGAGACTGACACTGAACACTGAAGACTGCAACATATCCTGGGAGGATCTGACAGCCACCTGGTGACCAGTTGATTATATTAGACTTCTTCCATTTTGAAAAGGAGAACATTTTGTCATAACAAATAAAATATTTGAAAAACATTTTAAAAAATCTTTTAAAATTCATCACTTATCTGGCCTGGAGTGTTAAATGAATCTATCTGCAAAATAAGAAATGATAGGGCATCTGTGTTGGTTAGAAGAGTTCAAATGCCAGCTGTTGCTTTGGTAGCATCCATCAACAGTGAAGTAAATGAGATTGTATATTAAGGAAATAGGATTAGAATGGAGATGTATAACAGATGTCTCCAAAGTGGAAACTCCGGTAAAAGAAAGTGAGATCTTTAAATTGCACCAGTAGTCTAAAGATTAATGATAAATAAACATAAAATAAAAATGGATATTAAGATTCATCCTTCTTAGGACCCTAGTACTACATGGTGGGAAATAGTCTCTAAGTGATAAATGAGTCTGCAGTTTGAAATAATACTACCCACATTGTCTGAATAAAACTAGCGGCAAAATTAATTTTAAATAATATTGCTTTTGCAGTGGAAAAATTAAATCAATACTAATAGTTTGTTGAGGAACTCATCTTCCACCTCAAAATTAAACAAGTCTCACATTAAAAGACCCAGAATAATAAACAGATCATAGAAAATTATGAGGGTACACACTAAGGAAACAAGGTACCATGAATAAGAAGCAGCAGAAAAAGATGGTCTCAATACATTTTTAACTATTTTACATATTGAAATTATCAGGCACAAAATATGAAATAACTGTTTTTAAGTTTGCAAATTTGACCCTTGCAAATACACTCAAGGGAAGAAGCACATATAAAAGGAAACAGATAAAATATCTAGAAAGGAAAAATAGAATTATATAAATAAAAAAATCCACAAAGCAGAACTGAGAAATAGAAGACTGCAGTGAACACCAAAGAACATTCCCAAAACAGGAATTAGAATATTGCCCACATTTATATTTTGAGACCCTCACTTGTTTCAGACTCTCAAGTTACTGCCAGCAAATCATTCCTTCCCAACATATTTCTTTCTCAAAACAGTTAAAGAATTTATCAGGCTCATTCAAATGTTTTTTTTTCCACCAGTTTTGTTATCTCCCTGAATGACAGATAAATAAAAATTCCTGGCTTCTGGAAACTAAAGAAAATGGAATACTTATGGGGTCATAAGTTTGAATGGTGTACTGGGACATTGGGCTTTCACTTATCACTCAATACATATTGTTATTTTCCATAGTATAAATAAAGGTGGATATAATAGTTATTTGAAGTGTCCTCCAGTATTTTTTTGGAGACACACGCCTCCAGAGTTCCTTACTCCCTCAGTTTCAATAACAAATATTTTATAAAAAGAATTATTTCCCATGCCTTTAATCTCTATTAATTACCAAATTCTTCATTACCATGCTTCTTAAGCTGTATTGATTCCTCCACATCTTTGACAGCAGCAATAATTTGGTCCTTAAAGTGACTCAGGGTGACATTTCCACAAAGCAATCTTGATCATGGGCATCCTGCTACAATACTTACACCAAGACTCTAATAATTTGGGGATCAATTGTCTACCCTGTAGCCAAAACACAAGGCACTCTAAGGGTGCTGCCTACATGGCTAGGTTCATTTTTCACTCTTCATTTTCTGACCCCCATTGCCCTTTATATTTGAATAACTAATTTAAATTTCCAAAGTACAAATTTTATCTTAATTAATTCCCACATTTCCGTGAATTCTGCCTCTTCCTGTTATGTTCCTAATCTCTTATCCACTTGGAAGAACACCTCTCCTCCATCCAGGCTCATGATAAATAACAATTTCTCTGTGAAGTCACCCCAGGAAACGGAATTATTTTTTGGATTGAAGGATTGTAGTGCCAGTTGAGATTATTGCATGTATTCATTTCCATATCTCTTCCCCTGTTTAGACAATGAACTCTTTGTGAGAAGGAGAAATGCCATTAATTTATTTCCAGAATGTTAGCTAGTGTTTACCATACAGTAATTGCTCAAGAAATGTTTGCTGAATTACTGAAAGGACAAATGGTTGGAAAAAGTTAAATATGCCAGCCATGGAGGAGACAGGTGAAGCAATGAAATAATGGAAAACACTTTTAAGACAGGGAGGTCCCCTCATTGTGAGCCAACACTAGAGCAGAAACTCCACTGAAATAAGATATTTTACTGTACCCAGAATCTCCATTGAGAATCATGGATGGGATTATCTTTAGAATTCACCATGCAATATTAGAGATCACAGATAAAGAGAGGTGATGTTGAGTAAAATAATCCACCCAGCAAGGGAGAGATATTGTGTGATCTCACCTATATGAGATAACCAGAATAAGCAAACTTATAGAATCAGATTCTAGAATATAAGGACATGGTGAGGCTAGGTAATAGGGAATTAAGGCTTCAAATATTCAGGGTTCACATTTGAAATGATGGAAATGTTTTGCCAATGGATGGTGGTGGCACACATTGTGAGTTCAATTAACATCACTGATATATATATATATGAATGTGGTAAAGAATGGGAATGTTAGGTTATATATATATATAAGATAAAAAATTCTAAATATCTAAGGAATTCCACTACACAAGTAATGAACTCTAAGTTAAACCTTGGACTATAGTTAATAGAACACTTGCAAAAATGTGCTTTCATTATTTGTAACACATACACCATACCAATGCAAAGTGTTAATAATAAGGTGATGTATGAAAATCCTGTATATTATGCATGATTGTTCTGTAAGCTCACAACTTCTCTAATAATAAAAGAGTTGAGGAGGAAAAATATAGAAGTGACTTCCTTCTGAGTAGAAGGAGTCCACGGGGATAAGAGATATATGTGGAGCTACATAGCAGTCTCCCAAGGATCACAACTGGTACAGTTCAAACTTGTGCAGTTCAAACTTCTTGTACAAGTCTGCACAATTGTTTCTCTCTCCTATTTCCAGAAAATTGATTATCTCAAGAATTAGAGAAACAAAGAAATATTTCATAAGTGGGGTTCATGGTGATTCACCTGCTAAAGCCAGAGAAGTTACAAAAATTACCACTACACCACCCCAAGTCAACTTTAATAATCTCAGCTAAGGAGAAAACACAGTTATGTATTGCAGAGTTGTCATGGGTCATTTTCTCTCTGGCTTGCCTAGGGGCACAGCTTCCAAATTCATCTAAGGAAGAAACATGATCCATGATCTCAGGCATCCATGATATATGAGTTAGATACAGAATTCTTAAAATTCCTGGTGATGAAACATTACTAAAGTATATTCTTTAATTTTTGTTATTTTTAGGTCTTCCAACAGGGAAAAAATTATAGAATGTGTAATGATACAAAGTCTTATCAAGTGAAAGCCCCTCATTCTGGATAGACTAAATTCTCCTCATTCTATGATAAGTCTCTGCAGGCATTGGTTCTCAGTCTTGGGACCTCTTTCTTTCATCAGTGTTTCCTTTGTTTTACTGCTTCTCCTATATTATTATATTAGAAATGTCTCCTTAATGTTTGAGCTATTTTTCCTTCAAGTTATTCAACATATATTTACTCATCAATTACTGTATGTCATTCAGTAGATTGCATCCTTGGAAAGATGGTAATGAGTGACATTTTTATCTCATCTCAAGGATCTCACCTTCTAAACAGGTAAAGACACATGAAAATAAATGCAAAACCCTGAGGTAGCATTGTAATCCAAGTGAAGCTGATACTGCAGTGAAGTAGTTGACTCTTCCTGGGAATTTAGTGAAGGCTTCACAATGAATCTTTTAATTGTACAGAGAATAGTTGTACTGATACTAGGAAGAGGAATTCATTTTTTCTCTAATTTGAAAGTGGTTAGACCACTCCAAGTAGAGGCATCTGGAAGAAAACATGAGATTAATTAAACCATAAGTTGTGCTTATGAAATTTCATATTGTTCTTAATATCTACAGAACAATGAGGGTCAGCGGATGAAAAGTAATACATTCACTTGGTAAGGTAGGCAGCTGTCAGAGAGATTGCATTTTTCCTACAACATTAATACTTAATTCTGAATTTATGGAAGTCAGTGAAGGTTTTATGACAAAAAATTCCCATATGCAAGCTTGTCCTGTGGAAAGATCACTAAGGTCAATGTGGAGAATGTGGTATTCCTGTTTTCCATGTCAGAGAGATGATGAACAATGAAATACTCACAATGGAATTGGAATGCACAGGTGAAAATAAATCATGAGGAGTTAAATCATAATATATAAAAAATGCACAGAAAATTCTTGGAACAATGTTGGGCACTTTATATTCATTATGTACTTTTATTATTTTAATAATTCTATGAAATTAGAATCACTGTTTGATTTAATGGATAAAGAATTTGAGGCTTAAGAACTTTGTTATTTCTTGTCCAAGGCATGCAGTGGAGTCTGAAATCAGAGTCAGAATTGTTTCCAAAGCTTTTGCAATTATTAATGATTCATTTTAAAAAATACATTATAGAACAGTTTTAGATTTACATAATTGTTATGAAGATAGTACAGTGATAAATCCTGAACCCACTTCCCCTATTCTTAACATATCTCATCCAGAATACAGTATTACATTTAGCCATCATTTCTCCTTAGACTTCTCTTATCTTTCTCAGTTTCTCTCTCTTTCCTTGTATTGGATGAACTTCATAGTTTTAAGCATTGCTGGTCAGTTCATTTGTAAAATGTCCCTCACTTGGAAATTCTTATGTTTCCTTGTGATTAGACTGGGATTCTAGATTTTTGGTGATAGGTGGATTATCATCACATTTTATCAAGGGGACATTCTATAAACATCAATAATTACAGTTGATGTTTATCTTTTCTGATTAAGAGAGAATTCATATAGTGTCTCCATTATAAACTTACTTTTACTTAGGCTCTCTGTACAGAGCAATAGGTAAGGAGTTAAAAATGTGCAGTTCAAACTTCAGAAACATGGAGTTATGCTTCACCTCCCTGAGAGGGAATGTGTGTATAAATTGTCCCCTGTGTGGAAGTTTTATCTCTTCAAATTCAATAATTTGTTTATTTCTTCATTTATTTAGTATTAGTACAAAGTCATGAGTATTCATTTTATAATTTCAGTTACAATACATTAAAATATTTATTGTCTTGCTCAAATTTTTGTAGTTTTGGACTTTGGGAGGTATTCTAGCTGCTTCCTCTGTCCTTATGAATTGTCCTCACCATTGTGCAGTATTTTTGGAAGAGCACTTAACTTATTATTTTGTCATGATAAGAAGCTCCAGCCTCATTTTGAATATTTCCTGCTATAAAATAAACTTAGAATCAGTCATTTCTCTAGGGTACTTTGGTTCATTTTCTTGGAAAATTGTGTTAAGTTTCTACTAGTATTTGCTGCTATTGTAGCCTCTAAGCTATAGAGCAAGAAATATATATGTGTATACTAACCTATGTGTATATACATATCTAAATATTTCTATAGATAGATATCTGTATCTACTTTAAGCTAAATAGGAGTTCACCATGATGCTTCCAACTCTAAGCTTTTCCACATGGATCATTCTAACCTCCTACTTTTGCTTGTATTTAACCATCCACCACAGCACTGAAAACATTTTCCAGCCATCCATGATTCTACTACTTAACTATCCAATTCATGAATATGAATATATATTATATATCTGATATATAACATACCTTCACAATCAGCCTAAATTGAAAATCTGTACAAGATAAGCATCAACTCCCACCTCTGTAACTACAATCTATTTCCTAGTAACCTATTTTCTAGATTCTAACTCTATGAGTTTGCTTATTATAATTAGTACATAAAAGTGAATTCATTGCAGGGGTATTGGCCTACCCCACCTTGATGGCTGCTAACATGACCACAGACATAGGGGACTGGTGGTTTGATGGGTTGAGCCCTCTACCATAGGTTTTACGCTTGGGAACTGTTGCTGCAAAGGAGAGGCTAGGCCTCCCTATAATTGTGCCTAAGAGCCTCCTCCCGAATGCCTCTTTGTTGCTCAGATGTGGCCCTCTCTCTCTGGCTAAGCCAACTTGAAAGGTGAAATCACTGCCCTCCCCCCTACGTGGGATCGGACACCCAGGGGAGTGAATCTCCCTGGCAACGTGGAATATGACTCCTGGGGAGGAATGTAGACCTGGCATCGTGGGACGGAGAACATCTTCTTGACCAAAAGGGGGATGTGAAAGGAAATGAAATAAGCTTCAGTAGCAGAGAGATTCCAAAAGGAGCCGAGAGGTCACTCTGGTGGGCACTCTTATGCTCACTTTAGACAACCCTTTTTAGGTTCTAAAGAATTGGGGTGGCTGGTGGTGGATACCTGATACTATCAAACTACAACCCAGAACCCATGAATCTCGAAGACAGTTGTATAAAAATGTAGCTCATGAGGGGTGACAATGGGATTGGGAAAGCCATAAGGACCACACTCCACTTTGTCTAGTTTATGGATGGATGAGTAGAAATATAGGGGAAGGAAACAAACAGACAAAGGTACCCAGTGTTCTTTTTTACTTCAATTGCTCTTTTTCACTCTAATTATTATTCTTGTTATTTTTGTGTGTGTGCTAATGAAGGTGTCAGGGATTGATTTAGGTGATGAATGTACAACTATGTAATGGTACTGTGAACAATCGAAAGTACGATTTGTTTTGTATGACTGCGTGGTATGTGAATATATCTCAATAAAATGAAGAGTAAAAAAAAAAAGTGAATTCATACAATATTTGTTCTTTTGTGTCTGGCTTACTTCACTCATCAAAATATCCTCTGGCTCATTCATGTTGTCACATGCATTAGGACTTCATTCCTTGTTTCAGCAGAATAATATTCCATCAAATGCATATACAACATTTTGTTTATCCATTCATTGGCTGATGGACACTTGAGTTGCTACCATATTTTGCCAATTGCAAATTATGACTCTGTGAACACTGATGTACAAATGTCTGTTCAAATCAATGCTTTCAGTACTTCTGAGCATATACATAGAATCAGGAATTCCAGAACATATGGTAATTTGATAATTGGTTTCCTGAGGAAATTCCAAATTGTCTTCCACAGAGACTGCACCATTGTGCCTACCCTCCAGCAATAAATGAGTGTATCTATTTCTACACATGCTTTCCAACATTTGTAGATGTCTGTTATTTTAATAGTGAACTTTGTATTACATGTGAAATGATGTCTCATTGTGGTTTTGATTTGCATTACCTTAATAGCTAGTGATGTTAGGCAACTTTTTAATTATTCATATTTCCTCTTTGGATAAATGTCTATTCAACTCTTTTGTCCAGTTTTAATTGTGGTGTTTGTCTTTATATTGTTGAGTTGTAGGATTTCTTTATATAGTCCACATATTAACCTTTATCAGATATCTGGTTTCTAAATAATTTCTCCCATTGAATAAATTGCCTTTTCACTTCCTTGACAAAGTCCTTTGATGCACAGAAGTATTTAATTTTGAGGAAGTTCCATTTATCAATGTTTTTATTTCATTATTTGTTCTTTGGTTATAAAGCCTAAGAAAACATTGCCTACCACAAAATCTTGAAGATATTTATATACACATCTAGGATTTATAAACTTCTGTTTCTTATATTTAGTTCTTTGGTCCACTTTGAGTTAATTTACATAGAAAGATAGATAGATACAGATATAGAGTCCACTTTCATTCTTTTACTTATGGATATGCAGTTCTCCCTGCACCATGTGTTTAAGAGACTATTCTTTTCCAGTTGAGTGGATTTGGGAGTGTTGTCAAACATTAATTGGTCAGAGAAGTGAGGATCTATTTCTAAACTCTCAATTTCATTCCACTGGTGGATACATCAATCTTTATGCAAGTATCAGGCTGTTTTATTGAATGACATTTTATCCTTGGTGCCGGAGACAGCAGCAATCCCACCCTTTCCAAGGATCCTCAGGGCTTGAGATAGCAGGAGTCACAACCTTTCCAAGGGACTTCAAAAAGGCTCTCTTCTCTATTTCAAAGTCTGAGAGTCTTTCACTGAATGCAGTACCATGCTCTATTGACCACTCTACTTTTAATATATTTTAAAGTCAGGAAGTGTGACTCCTCTAACTCCATTATTCTTTTTCAAGTTGTTTTTTGCTATTCAGTGCCCCTTACAATTTCAAATAATTTTAATTGGGTTTTCCACTTCTGCAAATTTTGCAGTTGGAATTTTGGTTGACATTGCTTTGATTCTTTAAATTGCTTTGGGTAGGATTGACATTTAACAATACTTAGTTTTCCAATCCATGAACATGGAATATCCTACCATTTATTTGCATCTTTTTTGACTTTTTGGCAATGTTTTGCAGATTTCTGTGTGAAAGTCCTTTTCACTCTTGGTTAAATTTATTCCTAGATAGTTGATTCTTTTAGTTGCTAATGTAAATGCTTTTTTTCTTGATTTATTACTCATATTCTCATTACTAGTTGCAAAAGTTTGCTAAAGATGCTGAAATGCAATGTACAAGAAATAGACAGGTGTTTAAAATTGGGGTATGTTAGTTCACAAATTTACAGTTCCAAGGCCATGAAAATGTCCAAATTAAGGCATCAAGAGTTGGATTCCTTCTGTTAAGAAATCCCAATGGCACTTAGGACTCCTCTGTCACATGGGAAGCCACATAGCAATGTCTGTTAGTCCTTCTTTTCCTGTGTTATGGCTTCAAAATGACTTTCTCCAAAATGTCTCTGGGCTTCTATCTCTCTTAGCTTCTTTGTTAGATTCTTTCAGGTGCAAATCATGGATTAGGTATCTTAGCTTCACTTTTAGTTTATGTGCTTGTTTCTCCCAGGGTGCTTCTCTCTAATCATCTCTCTCAGCTTCTCTCCACTCCTTTAGGTGCTTCTTGCTTCTTTTGGGCAAACTCAGGGCTTCTTCCCTTAGCTTAGCATCTCCAGACATCTATCTGTCTGTATTCTCCAAATGTCTGAGTCTGTTTCAGCTCTGAGCTCTCTCATTAAGCTCTCTTTATGAGTCCAGTAAACTAATTTAGACAAACCTTGAATTGGCATCATCACAGCTCCATGGAAATAATCTAATCAAATATCCCACCCATAATAAGTCTGCACCCACAAATTTGGATTAAAAGAACATGGCTTTCTGGTGTATATAAAAGATTCAAGCCAGCACATTATTGTATAGAAACACAACTGATTTTTGTGTGTCGGCCTTATATCTTGTCACTTTGCTGGTCATTTATTAGCTCTAGCAGCATTGTTGTAGATTTTTCAGGACTTTTATATATATGATCATATCATCAACAAACAGGATGAGTTTTACTTCTTTCTGATTTGGATGCCCTTTATTTCTTTTCCTTGCTAAATTGCTCAGCTTAGAACTTCTAGAACAATGTTGAGTAAGAGTGGTTATAGTGGGCCTCCTTTCCTTATTCCAGGTCTTAAAAGGAATGCTTTCAGTGTCTCATCCTTGAGTATGTCATCAGCTATTGGTTCCTTATATATGCCCTTTATCATGTTGAGGAATTTTACCTCAATTAATATCTCTCAATGTGTCTTTATCAAGAAAGGATACTGTATTTTGTCAACTGCCTTTTCTGCCTTGGTTGTGCTGATTATGTGGTTTTACCCTTTGGCTAGTTAATGTAATGTTTTACATTAAATGATTTTCTTGTGTTGTTACTTTGCATACTGGGGATAAAACCTACTTGATAATTGTATAGAATTCTTTTAATGTGCTGTTGGAGTCAAACTTCAGGTATTTTCTTGAGGATGTTTAATCTATATTCATTAGTTAAATTGGTCAGTGTGCCAGTTTGTATATATTATGTCCCCCAGAAAAATCCATGTTTTTTGATGCAATCTTGTGGGTGTTGAGGTAGTAGTGTTGATTAGGTTGGAAACTTCTGAGTGTTTCCATGGAGGTGTGACCACCCAACTGTGAGTGACACTTTTGATTAGGATGTGACCTCTTGATTGAATGTTTCTATGGCAATATGGCCCTGCCCATACATGGTAGGTCTTGATTAGTTCACTGAAGTCCTATAAAAAGAATTCAAAAAGAGAGGGACCTCACAGCAACTGAGAGTGACATTTTGGAGAGGAGCTGCAGCCAAGAAAAACATTTTGAATATGGCCATCGATAGTAGGCTTTAGATTCTCCAGAGTTTGTCTGGGAGAAACTAAGAGAATACCCACTGATGCCTAGAGAAAAATGTTGTGGGAGAAAGCCATTTTGAAACACAACCTGGAATCAAAGGAAGAAGACATAAGCCACGTGCTTTCCTAGACAACATTGGTGTTCCAGATGCCAGTGGCCATTCTTCTGTGAAGGTACCCTATTGTTGATTCTTTACCTTGGACACTTACGGCCTTAAGACTGTAACCTCCTTTATAAAAGCCAATCAATTCCTGGGATTTTTCAGGATGACAGTATTAGCAAACTGGAAAAGATTTGGGTATCAGAGAAGTGGGTTGCTGCTGAGCTTCCAAATATCAAACAATCTGGAATGGCTTTCTAATGGATAAGGGGAAGATTCTGGTAGAATTGTGAGGAGCTTGATAGAAAAGTCCTAGATTGGTCAGAAGAGACAGTTGGTAGAAATATGGACTCTAAAGATACTTCTGATGTGGGCTTGAGCAGAAATGATGAACATGTCATTGTCAACTGGAAGAAAAGTGATCCTTGTTTTAAAGTGGCAGAGAATTTGGCAAAATCGTGTCCTGGTGTCAAATGGAAGGCAGAATTTGAAAGCAACAAGCTGTAAAAGTTTGCCTGAGGAAATTCCCAGACTACCTGGAGGTATATGGCCTGGCTTCACCTTGCAGCTTATAGTAAAATCCAACAGGACAGAGATAAACTGGGAAATGAACTCTTGGGTACAAAGAAACCAAAACTTCACGGTTTGGAAGATTCTGGGCTTCCAGAAAGTGAAACTACAGAAGCTACAACCCCACATGAGGATTTAACCAAACATGGAAAATGACTGCCATTTTAGTACAAGCCAGGATTGTAGATGGTGTTATCCAGAAAGGATTTGTAAAAATGCCTGTTGTCTGATGGCTTTTTTCCATGTGTGCTTCATGCCAGGCCAATGAGATTTTTGAGAAAACTCTATATTCAGAACAATGGCCAGTCTGGACTGGAGGGGACAAAGAAACAAATTGAAGGAAAATTTTCTTCAAAGACAGAGCCATGGAGATTGAGGTATGGAGTCAAGAAGTCTCAGGCTAGGAGAGTCGAGCAACCTGTGCACATGGAAAGGGTGAGATTGTCATGGGGGCAGATCACAGGCCTTTTATCCCAGTGCTCAGGAAGAGTGCTGCCACCCAGGCCAGAGAGGCTGCAGCACATTCTCTGGGGATTGGGGAGAGCCTGGCCACCACCCCACTGTTCAGAAAGGGCAGAGAGAGTTTGCCCTGGAGAGGAAGATTCTGAGTGGCACCGCAATGATTGAGGAGGGTGGGGTAGAGAAGAAGGTCATCTCCCCAATGCATGGATATGTTAGAACACTCAACATATTTGGAGAGAAAAGGGCTGCTGTGAAGGCCCTTGGAAAGGTTTGGATTCCCACTCTTCGAAGCCTCAAGGATAAAACATCATTCTATCAATGACTCTGAGACTTTGAAATCTAATGGTGTTTGCTCTGTGTGTTTTAGGAATTGTTTTGTTCCCTTAAACCCTGTTTTCCTTTCAGTTTCCCCCTGGCAATGGGAATGTTTATCCTATGATTGTCCCTCCTTTGTATATTGGCAGGACATAACTTGTTCTGAGTTTCTCAGGTCCACAGCTAGAGGGGAATTTTTCTTTGAGATAGACCACACATGTGACTGCTTTTGATGGGATCTTGCACTTTCTTATTGTTACTGAAATGATTTAAGTTTTTATGATTCTGTAATGGGATGTTACAGAACATCTGGGGTTCATCTGGGGTCCATGAGGTGGAATGTACTGGTCTGGATATATTATGTCCCCCAGAAAAAGCCATGTTCTTTTATGCAATCTTGTGGGAGCTGATGTATTAGTGTTGATTAGGTTTCAACCTTCTGAGTGAGTGTTTCCATGGAGGTGTGACCACCCAAATGTGAGTGACAACTTTTATTAGGACCTCCTGGTTGAATGTTTCCATGGAAATGTGGCCCCACCCATACATGGTGGGTCTTGATTAGTTCACTGGAGTCCTATAAAAAGAACTTACAAACAGAGGGACTTCAGAGGAACTGAGAGTGACATTTTGGAGAGGAGCAGCAACCAAGAGAAACATTTTGAAGATGGACATTGATAGTAGACTTTAGCTTCTCCAGACTGTGCCTGGAAGAAACTAAGAGAATACCCCCAGGTGCCTAGAGATAAATGTCCTAGGAGAAAGCTATTTTGAAACACAACCTGGGAGCAAAGGAAGAAGACATCAGCCATGTGCCTTCCCAGAAAACAGAGGTGTTTCAGATGCCAGTGGCCATTCTTCTGTGAAGGTATATATGGTTGATTCTTTACCCTTGATGCATTATAGCCTTATGACTGTAGTTTTATAACCAAATAAACCCCCTTTATACAAGCCAATCCATTTCTCGTATTTTGCCTGATGGCAGCATTAGCAAACCATAACAGCTGGCAATTTCCTTTTCTTTTAATATTTTTATCTGGCATTGGAATTAAAGTGATTTAAGCCTCATAGAATACTTTAGGCAGTTTTCTCTCCTTTTCATTTTTTGGAATAGTTTCAGCAGGATTGATATTTATTCTTCTTGGACTGTTTGGTAGAATTCACCAGTATTCCATCAGGTGCTTGGACTTTCCTTTATTTGGTGGGTTTTATATAAATGATTCAGACACTTGTAATTTCATTGTTGAAGTATTCTATTTCTTCTGGAGTCAGTGCAGGCTGTTTCTGTGCTTCCAGGAATCTGATCATTTCATCTAAGTTGTTTTCTTTCTCAACATACAGTTGTTCATAGTATCTTCTTTTTGTCTATTTTTTGTATTGAAATATATTTACATGTCATACAATCATCCAAAGTGTAAAACAAATGTTCACAGTATCAACAAATAGTTGTGAATTCATCACCACAATCAATTTTTGAATATCTTTACTACTCCAAAAAATAAAAAATAAGAATAAAAATAAAAGTAAAAAGAACACTCAAAACATCACATGCCTCCACTCCCCCATATTATTCATTTACTTTTTTCCCAATTTTTCTACTCCTTTGCCCATATATAGTTGTATGCTTGCATTCAAGAATCAAAAATACTGGATTACAGTTCAACAGTTTCAGATATTTCCTTATAACTATACTAATCAATTAAAACTAAAAAGGGGTATCTATATAATGCATAAGAGTTACCTCAAGAATGACCTGTTGACCCCATTTGAAATCTCTCAGCCACAGAAAGTTTATTTTCTTTCATTTCTCTTCCACCTTTTGGACAAGAAGTCTTCCTCAGTCACACAATGCAGGATCCAAGCTCATCCTTGGAAGTCATGTCCTATGCTGCCAGGGAGATTTATAGCCCTGGGAGTCATGTCCACATGGGGGGGGGGCAGTGAATTTACATGCTGAGTTGGCTTATGGAAAGGGCCCACGTCTGAGCAACAAAACAGGTTCTCTGGGGGTGACTTAGGCATGATTATGAGTATGCTTAGCATCACCTTTGCAGTAAAAAGTTTCATAAGTGCAAGCCCCAAATCAAGGGATTAGCCCATTAAAATGGTAGTCCCCAATGCTTGTGAGAATATCAGGAATACCCCAGGTGGGGAAGTTCAATATTTCCCCATTTTCCCCAGTCCCTTGAGGGGGCTTTGCAAACATGTTTTATTCACTGCCCAAATTACTCTGTGTTGTATTGGGACCTCATGTTAACCTGTACAAACCAGTGAGACCTCACTCCCTAGTCAAGTTTCCATGTAATTATGGTATTTGAGCAAACTGGCAATACAAGTTAAATTAAATATTGTGGTACAGAAAATACAGGTTTTGAACCAAATAAAATTCTCTTCCTTTGGTCCCACTCAGTAACTAATATTTTAAAACACATATTAATATCATCCTTTACCCTTTCATCTGATCTACCTCAATATCAACCAAGTCAATTTCATTCACATTTCCAATAGAAGTCTGATCTCTTTTCAGTGTCTTTAACAATGGATTTATAGGGCAATTCCAACACTCACAGCTTCAGAACTCTGACTCCAAGTTACAGGTGCTACATGGGCACCTGAAGCTACAGGGACTGACATCACACCCAAATCAGCTCAGCGTGTCAAAATTTAGAAATAATTGTAACAACTCATGAATAGATATGGCTGCTTTAAGAGCCTACAATCTAGGGATATTTACATAAACCTTCCCCTGATAATCCATGTTCCAAGATTCAGTTCTTAGTTTGCACATTATTATTGGTCCATATTAGTGAGACATTACAATGTTTGTCTTTTCATTGCTGGCTTATTTCCCTCAACCTAATGTCCTCATGCACCATTCATCTACTTGACTACCTCACAACTTCATTCCTTCTTGCTGCTCCCTCATGTAAAACATTTTTATATTTGCACATTTAATCACACTCATTGAAAACTCTAGATTTCACTAAGTTATACAGTCCCAGTCTTTATCATATATCTCTCCTTCTGGTGTCATACATGTCCTTAGCTCTCCTCTTTCAGCTATACTCGCAGTCATCTTTGTTCAGTGTACTTAAAATATTGTGCTGCCATCACACAGTATTGTGTTATCCATTTCTGGATCTATACAACCAAACCTCTTGAAATTATATGCTCCTCTAGCATCAAATGCCTGATTCTCTGCCTTCTTTGACTTTGTTCTCTTAGAGTTGTGTAAAACTCTATTGAATGTATATACCAAAATTTGTTTATCCACTCATCTGTTGATGGAAATTTGGGCTGTTTCAATCTCTTGGCAAACATGAATAATACCTCAATTAACATCGGTTTACAAATGTCCATTCATATCTTAGCTTTCAGTTCCTCTGGGTATATACCTACTAATGGAATTGGTGGATCCTATGGAAATTCTGTAGTCTCCTGAGGAACCACCACACTGCCTTCCAGAGCGGATGCACCATTCTACATTCCTAACAACAGTGAATAAGTGTGTCTCTCCACATCTTCTCCAGCACTTCTAATTTTGTTTCTTTTTTTTTTTTTTTTTTTTTGATAATGGCCATTCTAGTAGGTGTGAGAAGATATCTCATTGTGGTTTTGTTTTGCATTTCCTAAATAGACAGTGAAGTTGAGCGTCTTTACATATGTTTTTGAGCCATTTGTATTTCCTCTTCTGAAAAGTTTCTGTTCATGTCTTTTGCTCATTTTTAAATTGGGATGTTTGTTATTTGTTGTTGATTTTTAGGGTCACTTTTAAATTCTGGATATTAAACCCTTATTTGATATATGGTTTCCAAATGTCTCCAATTGCATAGGCCGCCTTTTTACTCTTCTGACAAAGTCCTTTGATGTACAAAAGTGTTTAATTTTGAGGAGATCCCATGTATCTATTTCTTCTTTCATTGCTCACACATTGGGTATAAGGACTAGGAAACCACCTCCTATCACAGTATCTTTAAGATATATCCCTATATTTTCTTTTAAAAGTTTATTTTCTTAGCTCTATTGTTTAGCTCTTTGATCCATTTTGAGTTAATGTTCATACAACATGTGTGATAGGAGTCTTGTTTCATTCTTTTTTATATGGATATCCAGTTCTCCAAACACCATTTACTGAAGAGGCTGCTCTGTCCCAGTTGCAGAGGCTGACTGCTTGTCAAATATTAATTGTCCATAGATGAAAGGATCTATTTCTGAGCCCTCAATTCCATTCCATTTGTCAGTATATCTATAGTGATTCCAATACTATGATATTTTGACCACTGTAGCTTTGTATTATGATTCAAAGTCAGGTAGTGTGAGGCCTTCCTCTTCATTCCTCTTTCTCAAGATATTTTTTGGCTACTTGGGGCACATTGATCTTCTCAATAAATTTGGTTAAATGTTTTTCTATTTCTGCAAAGCAAGTTGTTGAGAGTTTAATTGGTTTTGCATTAAGTGTATAAATAAGTTTAGGTAGAGTTGACATCTTAACAATATTTTGTCATCCAATCCATGAACACAAGATATTCTTCCATTGTTTTGGTCCTGCTTGAATTCCTTTAGCAATTTCTAGTAGCTTGATTTGTATAGTTCTTTTGTGGCCTTGGTTAAGTTTATTCCTAAATAATTGATTTTTTGGTTGTGATTGTAAATGGAATTTTTTTCTTGATTTAATCCTCATGTTTCTTGTTATTGTTGTATAGGCGCATTACTGATTTTTGCATACTGATCTTGTACATTGCACTTTGCTGTATTCATTTATTACCTTAATAATTTTGCTGTAGATTT
Organism: Choloepus didactylus; assembly: GCF_015220235.1. Taxonomy (NCBI): domain Eukaryota; kingdom Metazoa; phylum Chordata; class Mammalia; order Pilosa; family Megalonychidae; genus Choloepus; species Choloepus didactylus. The sequence goes on along the minus strand of NW_023637607.1, from coordinate 6,994,156 downwards.
TTCTAGATTTTCTACATATAGGAATATGGCATCTGAAAACTGAAATTTTTTTACCACTTCCTTCCCAATTTGGATGTCTGTTATTTCTTTTGCCTAATTGCTCTAGCTATAGCTTCCAGCACAATGTTGCATAACAATGGTGACAATTGGCATCCTTGTATTGTTCTTGATCTTAGATAAAAGATTTCAGTCTTTCCCCACTGAGAATGTTGTCTTTCCACACTGAGAATATGTTGTCTTTGGACTTTTCATATACTGCCTTCATCATATTGAGAAAAGTCCCTTCTGTTCCTATCATTTTGAGTGTTTTCATCAAGAAATGATGCTGAATTTTGTCAAATACATTTTCTGCTCAATCAAGAAAATTGCATGGTTTTTCTCCCTTGATTTATTGCTGTGGTGTATTACATTATTTGATTTTCTGGTATTGAACTAGCCTTGCATACCTGGAAAAAATCCCAATAGGTCATGGTGTATAATTCCTTTAATGTGCTGCTGGATTCAATTTGCAAGTATTTGGTTGAGGATTTTTGCATCTATATTCATTAAAGGGATTGGTCTACAATTTTCTTTTCTTGTAGTATCTTTTCCTGGCTTTGGTATTATGGCGATGTTGGCTTCACAGAATGTGTTAAGTAGCTTTCCCTGCTCTTCAATTTTTTTGAAGAGTTTGAGAAGTATTGGTACTAATTCTTTCTTGAATGCTGGGTAAAATTCATATGTGAAGCCATCTGGTCATGGAATTTTCCTTTTGGGGGCTTTTTTTTTTTTTTTTTTTTTTAAATCTTCATTTTATTGAGATATATTCACATACCACGCAGTCATACAAAACAAATTGTACTTTCGATTGTTTACAGTACCATTACATAGTGGTACATTCATCACCCAAATCAATCCCTGACACCTTCATTAGCACACACACAAAAATAACAAGAATAATAATTAGAGTGAAAAAGAGCAATTGAAGTAAAAAAGAACACTGGGTACCTTTGTCTGTTTGTTTCCTTCCCCTATTTTTCTACTCATCCATCCATAAACTAGACAAAGTGGAGTGTGGTCCTTATGGCTTTCCCAATCCCATTGTCACCCCTCATAAGCTACATTTTTATACAACTGTCTTTGAGATTCATGGGTTCTGGGTTGTAGTTTGATAGTTTCAGGTATCCACCACCAGCTACCCCAATTCTTTAGAACCTACAAAGGGTTGTCTAAAGTGTGCATAAGAGCGCCCACCAGAGTGACCTCTCGGCTCCTTTTGGAATCTCTCTGCCACTGAAGCTTATTTCATTTCCTTTCACATCCCCCTTTTGGTCAAGAAGATGTTCTCCGTCCCACGATGCCAGGTCTACATTCCTCCCCGGGAGTCATATTCCACGTTGCCAGGGAGATTCACTCCCCTGGGTGTCTGATCCCACATCGGGGGGAGGGCAGTGATTTCACCTTTCAAGTTGGCTTCGCTAGAGAGACAGGGCCACATCTGAGCAACAAAGAGGCATTCGGGAGGAGGCTCTTAGGCACAACCATAGGGAGGCCTAGCCTCTCCTTTGCAGCAACCGTCTTCCCAAGGGTAAAACCTGTGGTAGAGGGCTCAACCCATCAAACCATTGGGGGCTTTTTGATGATGGATTCAAACTTCTCACCTGAGATTGGTATGTTGAGATCTTCTGTTTCTTCTTGGGTGAGTTTTGATTGTTCATACATTTCTAGGAAGTTGTCCATTTCATCTAGGTTGTCTAGTTTGTTACCATATAGTTGCTCATGATGTCCTCTCATTATATTCTTTATTTCTGTGGGGTCAGTGGTTATGTCCCGTTTCCCATTTCTGGTACTATTTATTTGCATCCTCTGTCTATTTTTTTTTTAGCCTAGGTAAAGGTCCATCAATATTATTGATTTTCTCAAAAAACAAGCTTCTGGTTTTGTTGATTCTCTCTGTTCTCATATTCTCAGTTTCATTTATTTCTGTTATAATCTTCATAATTTTTTTTCCTTTTGTTTGATTTGTGGGTAGTTTACTGTTTTTTATCTAGTTCCTTCAAGTGAGCAGTTAATTCCTTGATTTTTCTTTTCTTCTTTTTTTAATATTGGCATTTATAGCAATAAATTTCCCTGGAAGCACCACCTTTGCTGCATCCCGTAAGTTTTGATACGTTGTGTTTCTATTGTCATTTGCCTGGAGATATTTACTAATTTCTCTTGTAATTTCCTTCTTTACCCACTGGTTGTTTTAAAGTGTGTTTTTCAGCTTCCATATATTTCTGAGTTTTTCAGTCATCCCTTTATTATATATTTCCAACTTCATTCCATTGTGACTTGAGTGTTTTGTGTATCAATATTTTTTGTGTATCAATATTTTTAAATTTATTGAGAATTACTCTGTGACCCAACATGTGGTCTCTCCTGTAGAATGTTCCATGTGCACTTAAGAAAAATGTGTATTCTGTTGTTGTGCAGTGTGGTGTTCTATAAATGTCAGTTAAGTCTAGTTCATTTATCTTAATCTTCAACATCACTGTTTCCATATTGATCCTCTGTCTAGATGTTCTATCCATTGATCATGATGGTGTATTGAACTCTCTAACTATTATTGAAGAAGTGTGTACTTCTCCCTTCAGTATTGTCAGTGTGTGCCTCAAGTATTTTGGTGTGCTCTCGCTCAGTGCATAACTATTTATGCTTTTTAAGTCTTCTTGATGATTTTTCCCTTTTAATATATATATAGTGCCCTTCTTTTTCTATTTTAACTGTTTTACATTTGAAGTCTAATTTTCTGTTATTAGTATAGCTGCTGCCACTCTTTTCTGGTTGTTGTTTGCATGAATTATCTTTTTCCAACCTTTCACTTTCAACCTACTATTGTCCTTGTGTCTTACTGAGTCTATTGTAGACAGTAGAGAGTTGGGCCCAGTTTTCTTTTTAACCATTCTGCCATTCTAGATCTTTTTATGGGTGAGTTTAATCTATTACCATCCAATGTCATTACTGTAAAGGCTGTACTTTCTTCTACCATTTTCTCTTTTGGATTTTACATGTCACATCTTATTTTTTTTTTCTCTTTCTTTTTATGTTTCTTAGTATCCTTAATTTCTAAACTCTTCTTTAAGCCTCTCTCTTTTGTCTTTTCCTATCAGCCTGTAGCACTTCCTTTAGTATTTCCTGCAAAGGATGTCTCTTATTCATAAACTCTCTCAATGTCTGCTTTCCTCAAAATATATTAAATTCTCTCTTGTTTTTGAAGGACAGTTTTGCCAGATATACAAATCTTGGTTGGTGTTTTTCCTCTTTCATTGTCTTAAATATATCATACCACTGACTTTTCATCTCCATGGATTCTGCTGACAAATCCACACATAGTCTTATCAAGCTGCCAGTGACTATGATGGGTCACTTTTCTTTTGCTGCTTTCAGAATACTCTCTTTATCTTTGACATTTGACAAGCTGATTAGTAACTGTCTATTCTGTTAGGCATATGCCTTGTTTCTTGGATCTGTAATTTTATGTCTTTCCTGAGAGATGTGAAATTTTCATGGATTATTACCTCTATTAATCTTTCTGCCTATTTTCCCTTCTCTTCGCCTTCTGGGACACCCATGCATGTATATTTGTATGCTTCATGCTGTAATTTATTTCCCTGAGAGCTTGCTCTTATTTTTCCATTCTTTTCCTTATCTGTTCCTTTGTGTGTAGTATTTCAGATACCCTGTCCTCTAGTTCACTGATCCTTTCTTCTGCCTCTTCATATCTGGCATTCTCAGGCTCCATTGTGATTTTCTTCTCTTCTATTGTGTCTTTCACTCCCATAAGTTCTGTTTGTTTCTTCAAACTTTCAAGTCCCTCCTTATGTTTGCCCAATGTCTTCTTTATATCCTTCCTTCCATTCATTGATTTGATTTTTGAATTGATTTAGCATGTTTGTTTAAACATCTTTAATTTGTTGTTTCAACTCCTGGTACTTGTTTAAAGTGTTAGTTCATTCCTTTCACTTTACCATATCTTGGTATTTCCTAGATATATAAGTACAAGGAACACAGATGATTGTGAGTATGGATGAGATTGGGAGGGTAGTGGCATGTATGACACCAGAAGGAAAGACAGGAGATAAGGCCTGGGACTGCAAAAATTAGTAAAAGCTTGAGGGGTCAATGATGGTGGTAAAATGTACAAATATAAGAATGTATTTACATGAGAGACAACATATGAGTGCCAGCTTTGCAAGGTGCAGAAAACAGGATGGTATTGGGAAAAATACAATCAATGCAAACTGGAGACTATAATTAACAGTAACATTGTAATGCACTTCCATTAATGCTTGAAAGGCAATATACCAAAGTTAAATCTGTAAGTGGGGGTATAATGGAGAGGCATGGGGTTCTTGGTGGTTGTGTTGTTGTCTGACCTTTTTATTGTATTTTACTGTATTTTATTTGTATTTTACTTTTATTCTTATTATTCTTACTTTATTTTTTGCAGTAATGAATGTTTTCAACAGCTGATTGTGGTAATTAATGCACAACTCTATGATGACACTGTGAACAATTGGTGGTATGCCGAGAATGATTGTAAGGTATATGAACATATCTCTATAAAATTGCAGAGAAAAATGAAAAGAGATACAAGTGCTAGAAAAAGGTAAAGAGAGGGATCTACCCATTCACTGTGAGTGGGGAAGTAGAATGGGGCAGCCCAACTGGAAGGCACTGTGGTTGCTCAACAAGAAGCTAAGAATAGGTTTGCCATATGGTCCTGCAACCCCATTATTGGGAATATATTTAGAAGAAATGAGAGCAGGGATATGAATGGATATATGTACACTGGCATTTATGCTGACATTATTCACAATTTGCAATGGATAGAGGTGGCCTAAGGGTATGCTGATTTATGAATGGAATGGTGAATTTTGGTGTATACATACAACTGAATATTGTATGGATGCAGAAGGAATGAAGTTGTGAGTCATGAAACTAGGTGAATGGAATTTATTTTTAGTGAAATAAACCAGAATAAAAAAGACAAACATTATAATGCCTCAGTAAAATGGATCAACTATAATATACAAATTCTGTAAATTGAATCTCAGAGCATAGGTTATCAGGGGGAGGCTTATTTTAAAGGTCCCTAAATTGTAAGTTCTTACAGCTGTCACATCTATTCCTGAGATGTAATGGTTATCTTCAAATTCTGAAATGCTAAGCTCTCTGTGTATAACCTAGTTGGTCACTGGAATTTCAGGTATATGTATGATACCTGTGCCAGTTTGAATGTATTGTGTCACCCAAATGCCATTATCTTTGTGGTCTTGTGTGGGGCAGACGTTTTTGGTGCTGGTTAGATTTGCTTGGAATGTGCCCCACTCAGCTGTGGGTAATGATCATTTCGATGAGATGTTCCCATGGAGGCGTGGCCCCACCCATTTGGGGTGGGCCTTGATCAGTGGAGCTATATAAATGAGCTGACTCAGAGAGAGGAAACTAAGAGAGTGCAGCTGGGAGTGATGTTTTGAAGAGGAGCAAGCTTGCTAGAGAGGAACATCCTGGGAGAAAGCCGTTTTGAGGCCGGAGCTTTGGAGCAGATGCCAGCTGCCTTCCCAGCTAGCAGGGGTTTTCCGGATGCCACTGGCCATCCTCCGGTGAAGGTACCCAATTGCTGAGGTGTTACCTTGGACGCTTTGGGGCCTTAAGACTGTAACTGTGTAGCTAAATAAACCCCCATTTTATAAAAGCCTATCCATCTCTGGTGTTTTGCATTCTGCAGCATTAGCAAACTAGGACAATACCTGAGACTCAGATCTGGAGTTAAGCATCTATGAATATCAGTATTATCCCATACAGCAATGGTCAAAGAAAAGCTGTAAATTTGTTCATACTTCAATTAGAGAAATGCATGAATCTGATCTAGTTAGGGCTATGACAAATCAGACTAAATGTTAAAGGACAATATTGATAGTGCTTTAAAACATCAACTTCTTTTCATTTCCAGGAAGATGGCAGAGTAGGGGAGGTGGAATGGGCTTCTCCTCTGTGAAAGGATATAGAGAGGGGCTAGAAGACATCTGGGATCATGGTTTTGTGGTAAGACTGGCCATAGAGGGTACCCCACAGTACATGGAGGTGTCATGGACAAAAGCATGAGAAATAGTGACTCGGCAGTGTGATGAGGTTTTCCTGGGTCCACCTCCTGGGCCAGCCACAGTGAGAAGAACTCCAAGCAAGGGAGTGAGTAGCAGCTCTCCACTCCCATGAACCAACATTGACAGTTGGCTGGGGAGGTTATCCTCTACAGCCAGGCAGCCATAAACTCCCATGAAGTAACCTGGGAGGCAGCATTTACTCTCCGACCATGGAAGTCTGGGGGCTGCAATGGTAAGAAGTGGGGAAAGGAGAGGGAACCATGCCAATGCATCAGGAGTCCTTCCCACACCACAGAGGCACATGGGCACACAGCAGGCAGGGAGCAGGGCATGTCTGATTTTCAGGCTGCCTTTGAGAAGACTTTCTGCCTAACTTTTCAGAGTCCACATCACAGCTCAGGGCAGGCACTCCCCAGTGCACATGTACAACTGGTGCACTGATTGGTTCCCCACCCAGTTTTGATTCCACCCAGCACACAGGAGAAGTTCTAGGAAGACCAGCTTGAGAGTACCACCTGCTGGTAAGATAGGGAAACTGCAATCCCACAAGCTGTAGCTCTCCCAAATTATATATAAAGGCTCAAATAATCCTGCATTGCCCAAAATAATCTTATCAAGACAAGCAAATGCCCTGAAGTCAACAGAAAATCACAAAACCCTTGAAAAATCTAGAAGATATGTGCAAGCAAAATGAACAAGTTAAAAAGCCGGAAGAGACACAACATTTGGAGAAATTAATTTAAAAACTACAAACAAATCTCCAAAACAACTTCAACAAGATGGCTAAGACATAAAGGAAATAAAGACCCTAGAAGAGCACAAAGAAGAATTTGAAATATTAAATTAAAAAAATAGCAGATCTTATGGAAATAAAAGACTGTGAATCAAATTTAAAACATACTAGAGACACAAAACAGCTGATTTGAAGAGGCAGATTAAAGGATAGGTGAACTAGAAGGCATTGCAATCTAATGTGAATGCACAAAAAGCAAGTGGTGAAAAAAAATAAAAGTGTTTGAAATCTATCTCAGAGAATTGATGGACAACATGAAGTGAACAAATATAAGAATTACTGGTGTCCCAGAAGGAGAAGACAAGGGTGAAGTGTTAGGAAGAGTTTCAAGACATAGTTGGGGAATACACCCCAAAACTCTAAATGGCAAATATGCCAATCAAAGAGCATAATGAACTCCAAATAAAATAAATCCAAATAAACACACTCTAAGACATATTCTGATTAGATAGTCAAATGGTGAAGAGGAGGAGAAAGTTCTAAAAGCAGCAAGAGAAAGCAATTTACCAAATACAAGGGAAGCAACATAAGAATAATTACTGTCTACTTGGCAGGGAACAGGGAGGTAAGAAAGCAGTGATATATCATATTTAAGATTATGAAAGAGTTCAATTGCCAGTCAAGAATTCTTTCTCAACCAAAGCTATCCTTTAAAATTGAGGAGGAACTTAAAATTTTAACCCACAAACACATGCAGAGAGAATTTGTTAACAAGAGACCTACCCTAAAAGAAATATTAAAGGAAGCCCTACCAGCTGATGAAAAAGGAGAGAGAGGTCTGAAGAAGGGCATGGAACTGAAGAGTATTATTAAGGGTAACTTAAAGGAAAACAATGGGAAAATAGAAATAACAACATAAAACCAAAGAATAAGAAGGCTGGTTCAAGAACTCCAATCAAGTAATGAAATTTGAATGTAAATGGATTAAATTCTCAAATTAAAAGATGCAGGCTGATAGAGTAGATTCAAAAAAAATGACCCATTAGTATGCTGTTCACAATCGACTAATCTTAGACCCTGCTACACAAAGAGACTGAAAGTGAAAGGATCAAAAAAACTTCTACACAAACTGCAACCAAAAGAATGATGGGGTAGCTATACTAAGAGACTTTAAAAGCAATGATACTTGCAGAGACAAAGAACACTATGATTTAATAAAAGAGACAATTCACCAAGAAGAAATAGCAATCATAAGTATTTATATACCCAATCAAGGAGCTCCAAAACACATGAGACAAATTTTTGCTGAACTAAAGAGAGCAATAGACATGTCTACAATAGTAGGAAACTTCAATACACCACTCTCTTCTACAGATAGAACAACTAGGCAGATGACCAATAAAGAAATTGAGAACCTATACAGTATGAAAAATGAGTTAGACTTAGATATATATTGATGATTACATATATGGTCATATATTGATCATATCCAAAGTACCAAGATATATATTTTTCTCCAATGTCCATGGCAAGCTCACAGGATAGATCATATGCTGGGGTACAAAACAAGTCTTAATAAATTTAAAAAGATAAACATTATTCAAAACACATTCTCTGACCATAATGGAATGCAACTAGGAATCAATAACCACCAAAGTAACAGGTCTTTCAGAAATATATGGAAGTTAAACAACACACTACTAAAAACCAGTGGGTCAAAGAAGTAATGGCAAGAGAATAGATATGTCAATATCTAAAGATGAAAGAAAACAAGAACACAACATATCAAAAATTGTGGGATGCAGTAGAGTGAAGACAGTGCAGAGAAGGAAATTTATAGCTCTAAACTTGTATATCAAAAATAAAGTCCAAAACCAAAGCAAAAGACTAGAAAACAATCATCAAACTAACCCTAAAGCAAGCAGAAGAAATGAAATAACAAAGATAGGGCATAAATAAGTGACCTGGAGAACAACAAAAAACAATACAGAGAATAAATAAAATCAAAAGTTGATTCTTTGAGATCGACAAGATTGACAGAGCCTTGGTTATAATAACAAAGTCAAAAAGAGAATCAGAAATAAGAAAGTGATAATTACAATGGATCCCAAATGAATAAAAAATTATAGGAGGATACTGGGCACAGCAGTATGCCAACAAGCTAGACAGTTTAGAGGAAATGGACAATTTCCTGGAAACATCTGAACAACATAGGCTAACCAAAAAAGAAATAGAACTCAACAAACCAATCACAAGCAAATAGATCCAGTCAGTCATGAAAAATCTACCTTCAAATAAGAGCCCAGGGCCAGATGGCTTCAAAGGGGAATTCTACCAAATTTTCCAAAAATAATTGACACCATTCCTGCTCAAACACTTCTGAAAAATTGAAGAAAAAAAGGAACACTACCTGACTTACTTTATGAAGCTCATATCAATCTGTTACCAAAACCAAAGATACTACAAGAAAGGAAAACTAAAGGACAATCTCCCTAATGAATATAGGTGCAAAAATCCTAAACAAAATACCTGCAAATTGAACCCAAAGCATATTTAAAGAATAATACAGAATGACTGTGTGGGGTTCATTACCGGCATGCAAGGGTGTTTCAACAAAAGAAAATAAATCAACATATTACAACACATTAACAAATTAGAAGGGAAAAATCAAATGGTCTTCTCAATAGATGCTGAAAAAGCATTTGGAATATTTCAAAATCCCTTTTTGATAACCCACTTCAAAATGTAGGAGTTAAGGGAACCTTCCTCAATATCATAAAGGTCATATATGAAAAATCCACATCCATCACAGTACTCAATGTTGAGATGCTGAAATCCTTCCCACTAAGATCAGGAACAAGAAAATGATGCCCATTCTCACCTCTATTATTCAACATTTTACTAGAAGCCCCAGCCAGAGCAATTCACCAAGACAAAGAAATAAAAGTTATCCAAATTGGAAATGAAGAAGTAAAACTGTCATTATTTCCAGATAATATGTTATACACTTGAAAAATCCTGAGAATATGATGGCAAAGTTCCTTGAGTTAATAAAAAAAATCAGCAGAGTGGCAGGATATAAGATTAATAAACATATAACTAGTAATGATATAACGATATAATGATATAATAAGCATATAACTAGTAATGATATAATTGAAGAGTTGATCAAATAATAATTCTGTTCATTATAGGAACAAAAAAATTCAAGTAACTGGGAAGAAATTCAACCAAGGGTGCAAAAGACCTCAACACATAAAATTACAAAACTTTATTAACAGAAATATAAAAAGACCTATATATGTGGAAAAATATTCTGTGCTCACGATTAGGAGGAGTTCATGTCTTTAAGATGTCAATTCTAACCAAACAGACCTACAGATTCAAGGCAATTGCAACGAAATTTCCACCAACCTAATTACAGACTTGGAAAATTTAGTTATCAAATTTCTTTGGAAGGGAAAGTGGCCTCAAATTGCCAGAAGCTTCTGTTCTAGTTTACTAGTGCTGATGGAATGCAAAATACCAGAAATTGACTGGCTTTTATAAAGGGGGCTTATTTGGTTACAAAGTTACAGTCTTAAGGCCACAAATTGTCCAAGGTACCTTCACTGGAGAGTGGCCAATGGTGTCCAGAAAACCTGTTAGCTGGGAAGGCATGTGGCTGGCATCTTCTCCAAAGTCCTGGTTTCAAAATAGCTTTCTCCCAGGTCGTTCCTTTCTACGCTGCAGTACCTCAAAAATGTCACTCTTAGTTGCACTTGGGATATTTGCCCTCTCTCAGCTTCCCTGGAGCAAGAGTCTGCTTTCAACAGCCATCTTCAAACTGTCTCTCATCTGCAGCTCCTGTGCTTTCTTCAAAGTGTCCCTCTAGGCTGTAGCTCCTCTTCAAAATGTCACTCTCAGCTGCACTGAGTTCCCTCTGCCTGTCAGCTCATTTATACTGTTCCACTGATAAAGGCCCACCCTGAATGAGTAGGGCCACACCTCCATGGAAATATTTCATCAGAGTTATCACCTACAGTTGGATGGGGCACATTTCCATGCAAACCTAATCAGCAACATAATGTCTGCCCCACAAGACTGCATTAAAGGATATGGCTTTTTCTGGGGGACATAATACATTCAAACAATCACATTCCACCCCGACCCCAGAAAAACATATTCTTTCCAAATACAAAATACATTCATCTCATCACAATATCACAAAAACTTTTTCTCATTTCAGTAACAATAGATAAGTATAAGATCCCATCAAAATCAATTATAGGCATGGTCAGTCCTAAGGCATACTTTTCCTTTAGCTATGGATCTGTTAACTTAGAACAACTTACGTGCTTCCAATATACAAAAGAGGGACATTCATAGGATAAACATTCCCATTGCCATAAGGAGAAACTGAAAGGAAATCAGGGTTCACAGGACTAAAACAGTACCTAAAACTTGCAGGACAAACTCCATTAGATTTCAAAGTCTGAGTCATTTGCAGAATGACTTTGCACCTTTGGGGCTTGAGAGAGCGGGAGTCTAACCCCTCCTAAGGGCCTGTGTGGCAGCCCTTTCCTCTCCAAACACTTGGGTGAGTGTTCCAACATATCCACACATTGGGGAGACCACCTTCTTGGCCCCACCCTCCTCAAACATCAGGGAAGCACCCAGATTCCCTTCCATCTCTGGGGCACACATTCAAACCCTTCAGAACAGTGGGGTGAAAACCAGGCTCTCCCCAATTCCCTGGGAATGTGCTTCACCCTCTTTGGGGCTTGGGGTGGCAGAACATTTCCTGAGCATTGAGGTGGAAGGCCCAGCCTTGACCTCCAGGGCAAACTCACCCTTTCCATTTGTGTGGGCTTCTCCACTCTCCCAGCCTGAGACCTCTTGACTCCAGACCTCAAAACTCCATGGCTCTGTCTTTGAAGAAATTTTTCCTTCAATTTGTTCCTTGTCTTTCTCCTCCAGTCCCAACTGGCAGTGGCTCTGTCTATAAAGATCTCACAAAAGTTCTGTTGGCTTTGCATGAAGCACACATGTATCAAAGCCATCAGACAACAGGACTTTCCACAAATCCTTTCTGCTTAACTCCTTTTCCAATCTTGGCTTGTACTGAAGTGGTGGCTGGGTTCCATGTTTGGTTACATCCTCACATTGGTATGTAGCTTCTGGGATTCCATCTCCTGGAAGCCTATAATTTTACAAGCCATCAGCTTCTGGTTTCTTTGAACCCAAGAGTTCAGTTCTAAGTTTATCTCTCCCTGCTCACATTTTACTATAAGCTGCAAGGAGAAGCCAGGGTACTTCCTCCACATATATTCTGGAGATCTCCTCAGCTAAGTATTCCAGGTTGTCACTTTCAAATTCTTTCTTCCATCTGACACTAGGACTCAATTTTTCCAAATTCTCTGCCACTTTAAAACAAGGATCACCTTTCTTCCAGTTCACAATACATTCATCATTTCTCCTCAAGTCCTCATCAACAGTATCTTTGGAGTCCGTATTTCCACAGTCTCTTCAAAGCAGTTTAGGCCTTTTCTATCAAGTTCCTCACAATTCTTCCAGAATCATCTCCTTATCAATTTAAAAAGCGATTCCAACATGCTTGGTTTTTGCAAACTCAGCAGCAAAATCACCCCACCTCTCTGGTACCAAAATCTGTTGTAGTTTGTTAATGCTCCTGGAATTCAAAACACCAGAGATGGATTGGCTTTCATAAAGCGGGTTTATTTGGTTACACAGTTACAGTCTTAAGGCCATAAAGTGTCCAAGGTAACATATAAGCAATCAGGTACCTTCACTAGAGGATGGCCAATGGTGTCCAGAAAACCTCTGTTAGCTGGGAAGGCATGTGGCTGCTGTCTGCTCGAAAGTACTGGTTTCAAATGGCTTTCTCCCAGGATGTTCCTCTCTAGGCTACAGTTCCTCAAAAATGTCATTCTTAGTTGCACTTGGGGTATTTGTCCTCTCGGCTTCTCCAGAGCAAGAGTCTGCTTCCAATGGCCATCTTCTAAACGTGTCTCATCTGCAGCTCCTGTGCTTTCTCCAAAGTGTCCCTCTTGTCTGTAGCAAGCTGGCTCCTTCTGTCTGAGCTTATATAGTGCTCAAGTAAACCAATCAAGGCCCATGCTGAATGGGTGGAGCCACACCTCTATGGAAATTATCTCATCAGTGTTATCACCTACAGTTGTTTGGGGCACATCTCCATGGAAACACTCAAAGAATTCCAACCTAACCAGCATGAAAATGTCCCACAAGATTGCATCAAAGAATATGGCTTTTTCTGGGGAACACAATACATTCAAACTGGCACAGCATCCTAAAATGAAGAACAACATGGGAGGAATTACACTACCAGGTTTTTAAGCTTAACAAAAAGCCACAGTGGTCAAGAAAGCATGGTATTGGCACAATGTTAGACAAATTGATCAATGGAATTGAATTGAGAGTGTGAAAATTGACCACATATCTATAGACAACTGATTTTTTATAAGGCTCTGTGCCAGTTTGGATATATTATGTCCAAATATATTATATTTTAATCCAAATTTGTGATATTTGGATTAGGTTGTTTCCATGGACCTCTGACTCACCCAACTGTGGTTCATACTCTTGATTAAATGTTTCCATGGAGATTTGACCCCACTCTTCAGGATAGGTCTTGATTAGTTTACTAGACTACTTAAGAGAGCCCCAGGCCCAGACTTTGAGATGCTGACCCATAGTTTTCTCTGGAGAAGCTAAGAGAGGAGAAAACACCCTTAGAGGATTTGAGAGAGACTTTTGGAGAGATGCTTGGGAGCCGAGGGGTAGAGATGATTGGAGATTTTGGGGATACTAGCCCAGAGTTTGCCTCTAAGAAGCTAAGAAAGAAAAGCACAGAGATATTTGGGGAAAGCCATTTTGAAACCAAAACCCAGGAGCAAAGTATCAGCAGACACTAGCCACATGACTTCCCAGACAACAGAGGTTTTCTGGACACCATCAGCCATCTTTCAGTAAAGGCATCCATTTGTTGATGCCTTAGTTTGCACACTTTTTATGGCCTTAGAACTGTAAGTTTCTAACTTAATAAATCCTATTTATAAAAAGCAAACCATGTCTGGGGCAGCATTAGCATAGAGGAACAGATTTTGATAGAAAGAGTGGGATGCTGCAGAGGTTGCAAATACCAAACATGTTGGAATGGCTATTTAAATGGATAATGGAAAGATACTGGAAGAATTTTGAGGGGCTTGATAGAAAAGCTCTATATGGTTTTGAAGAGACTGTTGGTAGAGATTTGGACTCTAAAAATAATCCTGATGAGGCTTTAGTCAGAAATGATGAATATGTGATGACAAACATTGTTTGTCTTAAAGTAGCAGAGAATTTGGCAAAATTGAGTCCTCATACCAGATGGAGGGTAGAATTTGAAAGTGATGAGCTGGGATACATAGCTGAAGAGATTTTTAAACTAAATGTCCAAAATGCAGTCTGGCTTTTCCTTGCAGCTTATAGTAAAATGTGAGAGGAAAGAGATGAGCTGAGGACTGAATGTTTGGGTACAAACAAACCAGAAACTAATAGTTTGGAAAATTCTGGGCTTCTAGGAAGTGAGACTCCAGAGGACAGTGACCCAAATGAAGATTTGACAAAACATGGAACTGCCATTTCTATACAATACAGGATTGGAAAAGAAATTATACTGAAAGGATTTCTGAAAAGACCTATTGTCTGATGGTTTTGACCATGTCTAAACCAAAAAAATATTTTGTGAGTTTTCTCTAAACAGAACCACTGCCACTCTAGGACTGGAGGGGATACAGAAGGGAAAAATTGAAGGAAAAATTTATTCAAAGACACAGCCAAGGAGTTGAGGTCTGGAGTCAAGAAATATCAGGCAAGGAGAGCAGAGCAACTCATGAATGTGAAAAGGGTGAGTTTGCCTGGAGGCAGAGGGTGGGCCTTCCACCTCAGTGCTGAGGAAGAGTGCTGCTACTCCAAGCCTCAGAGGTGGTGGAGAACATTCCCTGGAGATTGTGGAGAGTGTTGCCACCACTGCACTGTTCGGATGGGGTTGAGTATGTGCCCATAAGATGGTAGAGAGTCTAGGTGCCAGTGCAATGTTTGAGAAGAGTGGTCCCAAGAGGGAGGAAGTCTGCCCAAAGGTTGGATATGTTGGAATATTCACCCCAGCATTTGGAGAAAAAGGGGCTGCTGCATAAACCTTTGGAAAGTGTTGGACTCCTGCTCTCTCAAACGCCAAGTATAAAACATCAATCTATAAATGACTCAGACTCTGAAATCTAATGGAGTTTGCCCTATGGGTTTTAGGAATTGTTTTGGTCCTGTGACCCATGTTTATCTTTCAATATCTCCGCATTGCAATGGGAACATTTATCCGATGACTGTCCCTTCTTTGTATATTGGCAGTGGATAACTTATTCTAAGTTTCACAGGTCCACAGCTAGAGGGAATCTTGCCTTAGGACAAAGCATGCCTGTAAAAATTTTGATGACTTGTACTTATCTATTGTTACTGAAATGTTTGAATCTTTTGTGATATTGTGATGGAATGATTGTACTTTATATGTGGAAAAACATGTCTTTTGGTGGTCCAGGTGTGGAATATGCTAGTTTGGATATATTATGTTCCACACAAAGCTGTATTTTAATACAACCTTGTGGGATATTTGGATTAGGTTGTTACCATGGAGATATGACTCAACCCAACTGTGGGTGATATTCTTGATTGACAGTTTCCATGGAGATCTGACTCCATCCATTCAGGGTAGATTTTGATTATTTCACTGGGATACTTAAAAGAGCTCCAGGCCCAGATACTTGCTGACATTCTGAGATGTCATCCCAGGTTTGCTCCAGAGAATCTAAGAGAGGACAAAATGCCACAAGAGCAGCTGAGGGAGACTTTTGCAGAGATGCTTGGGAGCTGATGCTTAAAGATGCCTGGAGACATTTGGAGATGCTATCCCATTGTTTACTCCTGAGAAACTAAGAAAGACAAGCTCAGAGACATTAGAAGAAAGCCATTTTGTAAGAAAAATCCAGGATCAAAGTATCAGTAGACACAGGCCATGTGCCTTCCCAGCTAACAGAGGTTTTCTGGACACCAGCAGCCATTCTTCTGTGAAGGTATCCTCTTGTTGATGCCTTAGTTTTGACACTTTTTTATGTCCTTAGAGCTGTAAGTTTGCAATTTAATAAATCCCCTTAATAAAAGCCAATCCATTTCTAGTATTTTGCATAAAGTCTATATTAGCAAACTGGAACAGTTCCCCAAAACCACATAGTTGGGACAGAACAGTCTCATCAACAAATGGGGCTGTGAGCACTGGATATCCATATCCAAAAATAAAATAGGACCCCTACCTCACATCCTATCCAAAACTTAACTCAAAAATTGATCAAAGACCTATATACAAGAGACAGCACAATATAATTCTTAGAAGATAATATAGGGAAACATATTCAGGACCTAATAACAGGAGGTATGTTCTTAGACCTTTAACCTAAAAAGAAGCAACAAAAGAAAAAAATAGGTAAATGGGAACTCCTCAAAAGCAAAACTTTTCTGCCACAAAAAAACTTTGTCAAAAAGCTAAAGAGGCAGCCATCTCAAATAAAGAATATATGTGGAAATCATATACTTGATAAGACACTGACATCCTGCATATATAAACAAATCCAACAACTCCAAAGTAATAGTACAAACAGCCAAATTATAAAATCAGCAAAAGATATGAAAAAAGTTATATTTCCAAAGAGGAAATACAAATGGCTAAAAAATTCATGAAAATGATCATCTTATACCAGCTATTAGCAAAATGCAAATCAAAATCATAATGGGATACCATGTCACACCAATAAGAATGGCTGCCATTAAACAAACAGGAAACACTAAATGCTGGAGAGGATGTAGAGAAACTGGAAATCGTATTCATTGCTCATGGGAATTTATAATGGTACAGACACTGAGGAAGACAGTTTGCTGGTTCCAAGAAAACTAGATACTGAATTACCCTATGTTATAGTAAATCTAATTCTTCATATATAATTAGTTGATTTTGAAAGCATTTATATGAACAGACACTGGTACACCAATGTTCATAGCAGCATTGTTCAAAACTGCCAAGAGATGGAAACAATCCAAATGCCCTTCAAAAGATGAGTGGATAAACAAATGTGGTATATACACACAATGGAATACTATGATGCAGTAAGAATGAACAAGGTCCTGAAACATACAGCAAAATGTATGAACCTTGAAGATATAATGGTGAATGAAATACGTTAGACAAAAAAATGAAAGATATTGTGTCTACACCCCTGGAAGTCAGGTCCCACATAGCGGGGAAGACAGTGAGGTCATCCACAAAGGTGGCTTAGAGAGAGAGGGTCATATCTGAGCAAAAAAGAGGCAATCAGGGGGAGACTCTTAGGCACAATTATGCCTGCTTTGCTTTGAAAACAGCGTAAGAGATAAACTTGTAGACTGGATTGTATTTCACACTTCATTTTTTTTCAAGCTACTCTTGGACACCACTGTTTCAAAGTATTACCAAATTATTTGCTAATCTGTATTATTTCTGACAAATCTGCATTGTGTGACCTCTTTTCTTCAAGGAAGCATATAGCATGTAAAAACAAAGAAAACATTAAATCAAAGCTAAATTTACTTTCATATAAGATAATGTATTAACAATGTAGTGTATATATCATAAAAGTTACTATCATTGATCATCTATCACCTACAAATATTGTTTAAATTAGATAATGTAAAGTACTCTTCTTTAAAAGTGCTGTAACTGATAATACTTTAATTTCTGTCCTTCACGTGAGCCAGATCCATGGAGATACTGAAAACTTACATCTTGTTGCTTTGGAGTTCTTGGTCAAAGATGTATGATGTTGTTTGACTTCTTGTTCTATGAGATTAATACTGTGCCAACATCTTAGCATACCAAATCAAGTGAATTCTTTACAACCTACATCCAATGGTTAATGTCATTGTCAAACGAAGTCATGCAATACTTATCAATCAACATTATAATGGTGTTTAATGGTATTTAAAACTGGTAACAAGGGAGAACCTAAGAAGGTGGCTAGGAGAAACAGGGCAAAAACACTTCCATGAAAAATACTAGATAAAAGCCAGAAAGTGACCCAGAACATCAGTTCTAGTGATGCACCAGCTGGGCAAGATCTGCTAAATCCACAGGGACAATGCACTTGGGTAAACTGGGAGTCTGCATTCTGAAATGAGTGAATATCCAACCGAATATCCAGCAGCCATGCTGCAGTGTGGGGAAACAAAGGGTTGGCATTTGGAGGTGGACTAGTTCTTTTTTAAAACAACCCAAAAGTGGCTGCAGATATGGCAGCAAAAACCGCACAGTGAAGTGCAGCAGGAATGGGCTGTGCAAATGCCTCAATATCTGGCATGGAAGATAGCCTTTCACATGCCCACTGCTAACTGTCTCAGATTGAGGAAGGCAGAAGTTAGCCAAAAGGGGAAAGAAAATGAACCTTGCAGCCATCTTCCCAGCAGGCTGGGAACACTCATGCCCAGCACTGGAGCTACAGCCCAGAGCTGTGCCAAGAAACCTAGTGTGATGGGGGTGTTTCCAGCAGCACACACACATACCATAGTGGCAGGCATGGACAATAGCCTTTCATGCACCCACAGCTAATTTTCCCAGAGCTGGGTAGGTGGAGCTATGCCAAAAGGGGGAAATTTACATGCCCCATACAGCCATCCTTACAGCAGGCTGGGAACACACCTACACCACCAAGCAGCCCAGGGCTTCCCTTGAGGGACAGCATGCATTGGTTATGTAGCACAACCTTCCCTCTGCAGAGGCCCTTGTAAGGCATGGCTTGGAAGAGGGACCTATTCAGAAATCCCAGGGACCCTATGCCAATACCAAAGACTTGTGGGTCAGCAGCAGAGACAATCTATGGTGAGAATGAAATGAAGGTTCAGACTCTTGCAACAGCCTTAAATCTCCAGGAACACCTGGGAGATTTGATTATTAAAGCTGCCCTCCCTACCTAACTACTCAGACACATGCTCCATATTCAGGGAGTACAGCACCAACAACACACCCAAACTTGGTACACCAATTGGACCCCACAAGAATCAGACCCCCACACACCATAAAGACAAAGTTGGGGAGAACCTACTTGAGGGGAATAGGTGACTCCTGGATACCATCTGCTGGTTAGTTAAAGTGTACACCACCAAGCTGTAGATCTGACAAATTAGAGATTGGTGTTTTTCATATTCTTAAAGAACCCTATCAAGTAAAGCAAATGTCAAGAGGCCAAAAATAACAGAAAATTTTAAAGCAAATGATAAAACCAGATGATATGGATAACCAAAACCCAAACACCCAAATCAAAAAATCAGAGGAGACAGAGTACTTGAAGCAATTAATTAAACAACTAAAGACAGCCAATGAGAGCATGGCACAGGATATAAAGGACATGAAGAAGACTCTAGAAGAGCATGAAGAAGAAATTGCAAGATTAAATAAAAAAATGATGATCTTATGGAAATAAAAGAAACTGATGACCAAATTAAAAAGATTCTGGATACTCATAGTACAAGACTAGTGGAAGCTGAAGAATGATCAGCAACCTCTAGGACCACAGAACAGAAAATGAAAGAACAAAAGAAAGAATGGGGAAAAATAAAAATAATCAAAATGAACCTCAGGGATATGATAGATAAAACATCCAAATATAAGACTCATTGGTGTCCCAGAAGGGAAGAGAAGGGTAAAGGTCTAGAAAATGTATCCAAAGAAACGGTTGGGGAAAATTTCCCAAACCTTCTACACAATATAAATACATGAACCATAAATGCCCAGTGAATTCTAAATAGAATTAATCCAGATAAACCCACTCCAAGGCATATTCTGATCAGCAAGAGAAAGCAATTCACCACATACAAAGGAAACAACATAAGATTAAGTAGTGACTACTCAGCAGACACCATGCAGGTGAGAAGGCAGTGGCATGACATATTTAAAATTCTGAGAGAAAAAAATTTCCAACCAAGAATACTTTATCCAACAAAGCTCCCCTTCAAATTTGAGGGAGAACTTAAATTTTTCACAGACAAACAAATGCTGAATAATTTTGCTAATAAAAGCCCTGCCCTACTTCAGATACTAAAAAGAGCCCTACTGACAGAGAAACAAAGAAAGAAGAGAGAGATATGGAGAAAAGTTCAGTACTAAAGAGACTCTATATTGGTTCAATAAAGGACATTAAGAGAGAGAGGGGAAAAATATATGTGACAAACATAAACCAAAGATAGGGTGGCTGATTCAAGAAATGCCTTCACAGTAATAACACTGAATGTAAATGGATTAAACTTCCCAATTAAAAGATATAGATTGGCATAATTGATCAAAAATATGAACCATCAATATGTTGCTTACAAGAGACTCATTTTAGACACAGGGACACAAAGAAATTGAAAGTGAAAGGATGGAAAAAATATTTCATGCAAGCTACAGCCAAAGGAAAGCAGGAGTAGCAATATTAATGTCAGATAGGACAGATATTAAATGCAAGGATGTTAGGAGAGACAAAGAAGGCCACTAGATACTAATAAAAGGGGCAATTCAACAAGAACAGATAGCAATCATAGGTGTTTATGCACCCAGCCATGGTGCCAAAAGGTGCATGAGACAAACACTGGCAAAACTAAAGGATGCAATGGATGTTTCCACAATAGTTGTGGGAGACTTCAACACGTCACTCTCTCCTATAGATAGATCAACCAGACAGAAGACCAATAAAGAAATTAAACACCTAAACAATCTGATAAATGAATTTGATTTAACAGACATATATAGAACATCACATCCCAAATCACCAGGATACACATTCTTCTCTAGTGATGATGGAACTTTCTCCAGAATAGACCATATGCTGGGACATAATACAAGGCTCAATAAGTTTAAAAAATTGAAATTATTCAAAGCACTTTCTCTGACCACAATGGAACACATTCAGAAGTCAATAACCATCAGAGACTTAGAAAATTCAAAAACACCTGGAGGTTAAATAACACACTCCTAAAATAAATGTCTATAATGTAGAATGTAATGGAACTAGCAATAGAGAGCAATTAATGAAGGGGGAACAATAACCCAATAAGAACAGATAAGCTATTTGGGGTAAATTTAACTTTCTGGGAATGCCCAGGATTGACTACAGTTTGTTAATTTCTGATGGGTATAGCAGGAACAAGTTCACAGAAATGTTGCTATATTAGGTTATTTTCTTGGGGTAGAGTATTTAAGTAGTTATTTTAGGTTGGTTGTATTTTTCTTACTCCCTTCTTATGGTTTGTTTGAAATGATTTTTTATTGTATATGTTTTTTAAAAAGTTTTTTTAATATAGTTAATTTTTTTAAAAAAAAGTTTATTAAGAGTTAATGACAATCAAGGCAATATATGATACTGGAGTGGATCTAAGAATGGAGGAGAAAAGCTCAAAGTAGGCATAAGGAAAAATTGGAACAGAATTTAAGCTTTATATCCATATTAATTTTCTTGAATTAACTGCAGTTAAATTAATGACATAAGTGAATACCTTGTTCATAGGAAATGTTCCTGGAATTGTTATGAGTTCAAGGAGTATGATATATGCAACCTGCTCTCAAATGTTCAGAAGATGATAAATGGGTAGATAGATAACTGATGTTCTTAGAGTCATTGTTCATGATTTGCAATGGGAGGAGGTGGCCTAAGGGTACACTGAGGAACAGAGTGGTGAACTGTGGTGTAAGCATACAATGGAATATTAAGCAACTACAAAGAGTGAAGCTGTGAGACATGCAATGAGGTGAATGGATCCTGTAGACAGCATGTTGAGTGAACTATACCAGAAACCAAGGCAAAAACTATAATGCCTCACCAATATGGACTAATGAAAACATGTAAACTCAGAATTAAATTTTAGAGCACAGCCTAACAGGGAAATGGTTATTGTAATGGTTCCTAGATTGTAAGTTCTTACAGCAGTCAAATCTATTCCTGAATTGTAGTAGCTATCTCCAAACTCTGAGATGTTGATCCCTTAATATACAATCTGATTGGTCTCTAGAACATTGTGTATCTGTGTTACACCTGAAACTCAGAGCTGGAGCTCATCAGACATAAATATCAGTATTTATGCACAGAGCAACTGTTTAAAAAAAAGCTGAAACAGACCCCAGACTTCAATCAGAGACAGGCATAAAGCAGATCTGTTTAAGACTAGAGCGAATCAGGCCAAAGGGTCAAGGTTGAAACTGACTGTGTTCAAACTTCAACTTCCATGTGAGACCACGGGAAGTGATGTTTATTTGGTGTAGGATCTATATTTTCTAAACAATGTAACTTCTACTGTTAATTCAAACACTACAATTCCGTGGTACTCTGAATAGGAAGTGAGCTATGGTAGGTCTGTACAGATTAGAATGAAATAGCAACACATCCTAAAGTAATTTGAGTGGAGAATAAAAATATATATTTGGGCCCCCCCTGAAGAGCTGGGGGAGGATGCAGACGTGTTGGACTTTCTCACCTGGATTGTTGTTGATATTCTCACAAACACTGGGGACTGACAGCTTGATGTGCTGAGCCCTCTGTCTTGGGGATGGCCCCTATGAAGCTTGTTGCTGCAAGGAGAGGATAACCCTGCTTATAATTGTGCCTAAGAATCTCCCCCTGAGTGCCTTTTTTGCTCAGATATGGCCCTCTCTCTCTCACTAAGCCACCTTGGTGGAAGTCCTTGCTGCCCTCCTCCCTACCTGGGACCTGACTCCCAGGGGTGTAAATCTCCCTGGCACTGCAGGATATGACTCCCGGGGATGAATCTAGACCTGGCATTGTGGGATTGAGTACACCTTCATGCCTAAAAGAGGGATGCAAAATGAAACAAAATAAAGCTTTAGTGGCTGAGAGATTTCAAATGAAGTCAAGAGGTCACTCTGGTGGACATTCTTATGCACTATATAGATAACACTTTTTAGGTTTTAATATATTGAAATAGCTAGAAGTAAATACCTCAAATTACCAAACTCCAACCCAGTAGCCTTGACTCTTGAAGATGATTGTTTAACAATGTAGCTTATGATGTGTGACAGTGTGATTTTAAAAACTCTGTCTCACACTCCCTTTATCCAGTGTATGGATGGATGAGTAGAAAAATGGGGACAAACCCTAAATGAAAAATAGGTTTGGATGGGGGAGTGATCTGGGTTTACTTTTAATTCTGATTCTGATTCTGGTGTAAGGAAAGTGTTCAAAAATAGATTGGGGTGATGAATGCACAACTATAAGATGGTACTGTGAACAGTTGATTGTACACCATGGATGATTATATGGCATGTGAATATTTCTCCATAAAACTGAATTTATAAAGAAAATATGGGAGAGGTGGTTCTTGGGAAGATTGTGGAGCAGAAATCACCATGACTTTCCCCTCAAAAAACAGTTAGTGGACAGGCAGAAACTGTCTGAATCAACTCTTCTGGGGCTCTGGAGACCAGGGGAGCACTGTACAGCCTCCAGGGAAGAGCAGAAGAGGCTGAGAAACTGGTAAAGGACAGTGATAAACTTGCTGCCACAAATTAGTCCCTAATCTCAAAGTGGCCACATTGGTTCTGGATCCTGGCTGGTTGCTGCATAGAGAGGGATTTGGTAACCATCTTCCACAAGAATGGGGGTGGGGTGACATGGCCATATATTATCACAGCTATTGATCAGCAAGTTTATATCACTGGGTTCCAGTTCTGAACTGATGTTTTAGTCCACACAGTCAGGGACAACTACACCTCTTGTTTCCATCTTGTTCCTGAAAGGGGCAAAAGGGGCAGAGGTTTTAAGATGCAGGGTCCCTGTAGGGCTGTGGGGAACAAGCTTGCTGAAGATCGCTATTTGTTGAACAGCTTCACTTCACAACTTCACAGAACCATCAAAAAGTCTTTTTGGTGTCTTTTTCTAACCCTTTCCCCAGGGCTTTTTGGAGCAGATCTTTGCCCCCTAAGTGCATCTCTGGTCTCCAGGGGGACCCACCTCCCAGAATTTGCTTTCCAGGCAAACAGAGTTTAAAAAAACAACTATAGATTCAAAACAAAAACAAATAGAATGGATCAACATTCACTCACATTCTTAGTGGTACAGTATATTGTAGGCTGTCCTAGGGTAAATTTAGCTGGGACAACTGAATCTCCCCAATATGTACCCATCCTCCAGATGGCTAGTTTGAACTTTTCACATGGCTGAAGAATTCCATGTGTGAGCATCAAAAATACTCCAAGCCTCCTGATGTACTATGTCAATTTGACCATACTCTACTGGGTAAGGCAAATAAAACATCCTTATTTCCACCCTAATTCAAAGGTGGAGAAAGAGAATCCAACTTCTGACAGGTGGAGCTGCACAGACATATTGAAAAATACATGGATTCAGAGTAATAAGAGAGACTGGTGCCATCTTAGCAATCAGACTAATCTTAGCAATCAGAATAATACAGGTATGTGTCTCAATATAATTATGCTTATTATAATATTTCAATGACTAAGACTTGAAGGATGTCTTTTTCTCACTCTGCTCT
Organism: Choloepus didactylus; assembly: GCF_015220235.1. Classification (NCBI taxonomy): domain Eukaryota; kingdom Metazoa; phylum Chordata; class Mammalia; order Pilosa; family Megalonychidae; genus Choloepus; species Choloepus didactylus. The sequence continues at coordinate 6,969,682 of NW_023637607.1, read as the reverse complement.
CAACAACTGAATGAATTTCTTAGAGGTGAAAGTAAAAGCTATACTACCTGCTTAACAAGAAGTGATGGAAATTCTACTCTAGACTGTGAAGGCTTTCCCAGGTGTAAATATTCTCTACCAACCCCTCATCTCCAAGTCACCATTCCTAGGCTAAGAAAAAATATCATTTTATTTCCATATACCTCACTGAGTCTAGGGATCTCAGCTCTGGCTCATTGATAACCAGAAATAAAGATTTCTTATACCACTGCTGACATCTTAAAGTCTTCATGTCTATATTGTCTTTGTTTGATTGAGTTTCAGTCTAACATATACATCAAGGTTTCTACTGTATCAGTGGTAACTGGGGGCTTTGGATCCTACTAGTAGATGAGACATTTGAACACAGAATTAAGCGTTGGAAGAGGAAGGGATTTTTGAGGTATTAGGTCCTTTTGCCTAGCAGGGCTGGATCCCTTCCTAAATGTGAGGATTCAATGGAAATGGGGGCCTCAGCAGACTACATGGTTACCAGCAGCAAAGACACAAAGTGATGTTGTAGCTTCTCTTCTAGCTTTATGTGCCTTTGAAGACAGGTTTCATGGTCAATCTTTCTTAAGTTATGCAAAGAGTATATTTCTTGCTCTTCATGAATATCCTTATGTCATGTTTTTGCATTTTTCTCTATATTAGTAACTCTACTCTGACGTTTTCTAATTTTAAAGGACTTTCTAGAAATTTAGAACCACCAAAGGATGAAATTCTGAAACTCTTGTCTATTATATGTATACATGGATAAACTCATTTTTGGAAACTCACAGAATCTGTTTATAAGTGATATAATTGAAAAGCTTCTAATCTATATCATGAATAGTAAGTTTAGTTAGAGATGGCAAACAGCTTTAGTAAAAGAATCCCAAATTTTTAAAATGGCTTACAGAATTTAAGTTTTTATGAATACACACTGTGCTGATTTAGCTTAGGAGGTTCAGGGCTAGTACAGCAGCTTAGTGACATTGCAGGAAGCTAAGTGTTCATGATCTTTACTACTGCCTTGCTTTTTCTCAGGGTCCCAGAATATGGGCTGCACCAGCACGTGCAGAATCCATAAATCAGTCAGCAATACTGGGAGAAGAATCAAGGGCATCATAGAAATGGAGTGCTACATGGATCATTGCAAAATACCCTTCTATTCAAACACAACATATATATGGAAAAATGCTATATAAGCATAACAAATTTTCACAAACTGAATAACTCCATTTACCCTGAACCTAGTGTACGAAAAAGAACATGACAAGCCCAAGAAGCTCCCTGCATGTCTGTCTATTCTCCACTCCCTACCCCAGGGTCACTGATATCCAGAAATCTAAAGGCAAAGAATATTTTGTCTTTTATGTGACTCTATGTATCAGCACCCTAGTTATTACAAAATTTCCCAGTTTAATATTCAGTCATTTAAACATTTTAATCATTTAAGTCATTTAATCTCTCAGCTTTCTATATATCTATCACAATTTATCCCATTTTAATCATATTAATGCATGCATGCCAACCTTACAAATTATCTTAATTAGACTTTGTATAAACTGAGACCTATACAGTATTTTCTTTTGTTTCCGACTTCTTTGAACAACATTTTATGGTAAGCTGTCTTTTTTTTAATTAGAAAAGTTCTTGTTTATGGAGAAGCACCACCTGAGGCTTTGACTTACATGTCTTCATCCAAATTCATTCACCTTGTATGGTATGCAGAATAATGACCTTCCAAATATGTGCACATCCTAATCTCTGAAACCTGTGAATAAGGTAAACTACCTGACCAGTGAGAATAAAGACAGCAGATGGAATTAAAGTTGCTCATCAATTGCTCTTAAATAAGGAAATTATCTTGGATTATCTGAGTGGGCCTAATGGAATCCAATGGATGTTAAATGTTGAGGAGGAAGGAAGACAAATCTGTGTCAGAGAGATATGATGTGAGAAAGAAATAACAGGCCACTGCTGGCTTAGGAGATGGAAGGAGACACTAAGCTAAGGAATTCTCTAGAATCTGGAAAATGCATGAAAACAGGTATTTCCTTAGAGCCTTTAGAAAATATCACATCTTTTCTGATACAGTGATTTTAGACCAGTTCAACCCACTTTGGATTTTTCACCACTAGAACTGAAAAATATTTTTTTTCATTGTTATTAAGCATACATTTGTGGTAATCTCTTACAGCAGAAAGAGAAATTTGATACATATCATAAAACTTAGATAGTGGATTTAGCTGTATATTTCTCAAGTTAACAAAATCAGATTTCTGCTATTAAAGCTAAAGCCCAGATGTAAATTAGAAATGAAAATTATCCATGCTTTTACCCAAAGAATATTTGATCAAAGCAATTTAAAAGAGGAATATATAATGGAGATTTGACCCTCTCTTTGTTAAAAGGTGTAATTAGGCTGTATTTATCACAACATTGTGAAATTATATATATCTGTATTCTGTTTAAAATGAATTATTAAATTAAAAAGTGGCTTTAAAAGCAGTAAGGAAATGAAGGATGTGCAAATAAATGGATTTGGGCAACTAGTTATTTGTAGGAGGCAAAATGCATTTACATTTGTAAAGAATATTGTATGATCTCTAATGTGAAATAATTAGAGTAAGTAAATGCCTAGGGTTAGAATATAGAATATATGTTATCATGCTGTGGGGTAAGGGTAGATTATGTGGAGTTAATCCTTAAAATGTAGAGAGTTCCCATATCGGACAGTGGAAAATTTTTGGTGATGGTGGTGGTGATGGCAGAACAACATGTGACTGCAGTTAACAGCACTGAATTATATATTTGAATGTGATGAAAAAGGGAAATGTTAGGTTGTATATATGGTACTAGAACAAAACTTAAAAACAATCCATGGAAATGCACAACACAAACAGTAAACCACAAATTAAATCATGGACCGTAGTTAATAGTGAATTTATAAAAATATGCATTGATCAATTTTAACAAATGTTCAACACAAATGCAAGGTATTAATAATAGGGTTGTAAATGGGAATCCTGTATATTATGCATGATTGTTCTGTAAACCCGATTTTCTAATAAAAAAAGAAAAAACTATTAACATAAAAGGAGAAAATATCAGTAGAATTTAGGTGCTTTAAAGAATTCTAAGAAATCAGTTATGGTTTATGTAATTTTAAGGCTAGAAACTGTGGAGATTGGGGAATTCATTGTATTCTTCAATTTTGTAATAATTCATCCAGCTTAGTATCATGAAGTTCTTTAGCATTTTATAATACAAAAGCGACAAAACTCAGTTAGAAAACAACTTCTGTTTTGAAGCAGAACAAATTGCATATGAGCAGTTACCCTGACTCGAGTGAATAACAAGTTACTAAGAGTCCTCCACTCCAGTCTGTTTGAACTGATTCTGATAAGAAATATCTACCAGCCAAACGAGAAAGTGCTCCATGGGTGTTTAAAAATGTCAACTTTTATGTTACACATGTATTTATGTTACTGTGATAAAAATAACTAATGAAATCATGAAATAATTGAGAAAATAAAATAAAAAACAATATAACAAGGGTCTCAGAAACCTTTCACTTGATTCAATATATTTTTTAAAATTCAGTTTTATTGAGATATATTCCATACCATACAATGATCCATGATGTACAATCAACTGTTTACAGTATCTTCATATAGTTGTGCATTCATCACCCCAGTCCATTTATGAACATTTTCCTTATACCAGAAAGAATAAGAATGCAAAATAAAAGTAAAAAAGAACTCCCAAATCATTCCCCCATCCCACCCTATTTTTCATTTAGTTTTTGTCCCCATTCTTCTAGTCATCCATCCATACACCAGATAATGGGAGTGTGGTCCACAAGGTTTTCAGAGCCATACTGTCACCCTTGTAAGCCACATTGTTATACAATCATCTTCAAGAGTCAAGGCTACTGGGTTGGAGTTTGAGACTTTCAGGTATTTACTTCTAGCTATTCCAATGCATTAAATACTAAAAAAGGTTATCTATATAGTGCATAAGAATATCCACCAGAGGGACTTCTCAACTCCATTTGAAATCTCTCAGCCAGTGGAACTTTTTTAAAAATTTTATTTTGAAATAAATTCAAAATTACAGGAATAGTTGCAAAAACAATACAAACCCCATACACAGCATACCCTGACCCCCCTCCCCCAATACCCCGATCCATCAACTTAAACATGCTATCACACCATTTCTTTCTTTCCCTCCCTCCCTCTCTATCATCCATCATCTATTGCTCTGTCTTCTGAACATATGAGAGCAAGCTGCACACATCCTTGAATAAACAATATAATTCACATATACAATTCCCATGAACAAGAATATTATTTTTTGCAATCCCATTAAGTGCATCTAAGAAGTTCAAGAAATTCAACATTGATACAAAGCTTACATTCTATATTTCCTTTTTTTTTCTTATGTCCCAACTGTGTCCCTTTGAGCCTCCTGCCCTCCATCCTCAGTTCCCATCCAGGATCATCCTTGGCATTCAATTGTCATCCATTTAGACTGTTTTTTATATTTTATTTTGAAATAAATTCAAAGTTATAGGAACAGTTGCAAAAACAATACAAACCCCATACACAGAACTCCAGCATACCCTGACCCCCCTCCCTCGATACCCCAATCCACCAACTTTAACATCTTGTCACACCACCATTTCTTTCTTTCTTTCCCTCCCTCCCTCCCTATCATCCATCATCTACTGCTCTGTCTTCTGAACATATGAGAGCAAGCTGCACACATCCTTGAATAAACATGATAATTCACATATACAATTGCCATGAACAAGAACATTCTTTTATATAATCCCATTAAGTGCAGCTAAGAAGTTCAAGAAATTCAACATTGATACAAAGCTTACATTTTATATTTCCTTTTTTTTTTCTTATGTCTCAACTGTGTCCCTTTTTTTCAATTGTGGAGACATATATAAAGCCGAAATCTTCCCATTCCACCCCCTCCCTAGCATTCCATTAGTGGGATTAATCACATTCATAATGTTGTAATGCAATCACCTTCCCACCTTCCATTACTAGAAATTTTCCTTCACCTCAAACAGAAACCCTACTGTCATTTCTTAACTCCCCATTGCCCCTTCCCCCACTTCTCATAACCCAAACTCTACTTTTCATCTCTATGTTCATATTCTCCGTGTGTTTACTGTGGGGCTTAAATTTAACCTCATAAATCCATAACAATCTTGGTTTTCTTTGATACCAACTTAACTTCAATAGGACCCATAAACTATGTTCCTATACTCCTCCATTCCCCTGCCTTTATATAGTTCTTATCAAAAAATACATATTTTACATTGAGTCCAAAACCACTGATTTGTCATCAGGGTTTATGTATTTTATATCCTACAGGAAGTAAATAGTGGAGTTACAAATAAAAAATTACTGACTTCTATTTGTATTCCATTGTGGTCAGGGAATGTGCTTTGAATATATTCAATTTTTTTTTTAATTATTGAGGCTTGTTTTATGTCTCAGCATATGGTCTATTCTGGAGAAAGATCTGTGATCACTAGAGAAAAATGTGTGTCCTGGTGATTTAGGTTGTAAGGTTCTATATATGTTAAAATTCTCTCTCTCTCTCTCCTTTCTTTGTTTTTCTGTTGGTAGGGCTCCCTTTAGTATGTCAAGGAGGGCAGGTCTTTTACTGGCAAAATCTCTCATCATTTGTTTGTGAAAAATTTAAGCTCTCCCTCAAATTCAAAGGAGAGTTTTGCTGGATAAAGTATTCTTGGTTGGAAATTTTTCTCTCTCAGAATTTTAAATATGTCATGCCACTGCCTTGTCACCTCCATGGTGGCCGCTGAGTAGTCATAACTTAGTCTTATGCTGTTTCCTTTGTATGTGGTGAATTGCTTTTCTCTTGCTGCTTTCAGAACTTGCTCCTTATCTTCAGTATTTGACAGTCTGATCAGAATATGTCTTGGAGTGGGTTTATTTGGGTTTATTCTATTTGGAGTTTGCTGGGCATTTATGCTTTCTGTATTTATACTGTGTAGAAGGTTTGGAAAGTTTTCCCCAACCTTTTTTTTGGATACTCTTTCTAGACCTTTACCCTTCTCTTCCCCTTCTGGGACACCAATGAATCTTAAATTTGGATGTTTTATTCTGTTTATCATATCCCTAAGATCCATTTTGATTTTTTCAATTTTTTTCTCCATTCTTCCTTTTGTTCTTTAATTTTCCATTCTGTGGTCCTCTAGGACACTAAGTCGTTGCTCACCTTCCTCTAATCTTGTATTATGAGTATCCAGAGTCTTAATTTGGCCAACCATTTCTTTTATTTCCATAAAATCTTCTATTTTTTTATTTATTCTTGCAATTTCCTTATGCTCTTCTAGGGTCTTCTTTATGTCCTTTATATCCTGTGCCATGTTCTTCTTCATGTCCTTTAAATCCTGTGCCATGCTCTCATTCTTTAACTGCAGTTCTTTGATTAATTGCACCAAGTACTGTGTCTCTTCGGATCATTTCACTTGGGTGTTTGGGATTGGGTTCTCCATATCATCTGGTTTTATGAAATACTTTAAGATTTTTTGTTGTTTTTGGCCTCTTGGCATTTTCTTTGCTTGATAGCTGTGATCTTCCAGGACCTCTGCTGAGGGAAGGCTGTGCTACATCACAAGCGCATGCCTTCCCTCAAGGGAAGCCCCGGGCCACTGTGCTGTGCAGGGGCACTCCCAGCCTGATGCAAAAATGTTTGAATGGGGTGTCTCAACCCCCCCTTTTCACACAGCTCCACCTTCCCAGCTCCAGGACTAGCTGTGGGTACACCCAAGGCCACTGTCCATGGCTGATATTGTGGCATGTGTGCAGTGCTGTGGGATACATGCCCCATCAGACTGGGTTTCCTGGCATGGCTCTGGGCTGTGAGCACAGCCCCGGGCAGGAGTATCACCAGCACGCTGGGAAATTGGCTGCAAGGGACGTGGTTTCTTTCTCCTTTTGGCTCTCCCCTATGTCACTCTGGCCCCAGGACAATCAGCAGTGGGTGTGGGGAGGGCTATACTCCATGCCAGACACTGAGGCATTGGCTACAGCCCTCTCCTGCAGTGCTTCACTGCATGGTTCTCACTGCCACATCTGCAGCTGCTCCCATTTTTTTTAAAAGAACTAGTCCATCTCCAAATTCCAACCCACAGTTTCCCCACACCACAGCATGGCCGTGGGACTTTCAGCTGGCTTACTCACTTGTTTCAGGATGCAGACTCCCAGCTTCCCCAAGTGCATGGTCCCTGTGGTTTTAGCAGACCTTGTCCAGCTGGTGCATCGCTGGAAGTGGTGTTCTGGGTCACTTTCTGGTTTTTATCTAGTATTTTTCATGGAGTTGTTTTTTTGCCCTATCTCATCTAGCCACCATCTTAGGTTCAGCCAGTGGAACTTTATATCCAATATGTTTCTGTGATAGTTGTAGTATGTTTAACAACATCCCTGGTCTCTACCGACTAGAAGTTTTTGGTATCACTTCCTCACCTGTTGAAGAATAAATACATATATAGGCACTGTCCTATTGCCTCAAGGGACCAAAGTCACCCATGATTCAGAACCACTGGCTGAGAAACTAATAACTGGAAACATTTTATAGGGTACCCAGCAATGTCCCAGGCCTTACCTGGTCTGTAACATTAGGCAGGCTCTTAATCATTTGGACTGTACCCATTTATGCAAATGTAGGATTGGTTTCATAATCGTACTGTTTTTATAGACGGAATCATTGTAAGAATTCAATGAGACAAACCCTATAAATGTACTAAGCTCAGGTAATATTGCATAAAGAAATTGAAATCCCTTTTAACTAACAAACATTTTATAAATGAAGAATTAAATGGTGCCTCTAAACTTATAGGCAAGGAATTGCTAATTGATTGGGAAAAGGCATCATAATGCCAATGGCTTTAATGGTTATGGATTTATATCCAAGGAGCACAGTTTTCTACTTTATTGAAAAAGCAAAATGAATATTACAGAAAGAACAGGGGCTGTATCCTTCCCCAGTTAAAAGATTGGAGAACCAAGGGACCAGGGACAATGGATTTCGCAGTTGTGGTGAGAACTTTAACTGAAATGATTGGAAAGATGCTAGAACGGGAGACCTATGCAAGGCTGCAGAATCCCTCAGGAGGAGGAGGAGTTACAAAACCTGGATTCACCTGATGCAACCTGGTCTCTTGGGAATAGAGAATCAACAGGAACATTTTCCATTTTCTCCTGATCAATATGCCAAAGGGAAATGATGGCTCAGGAGTGATTCAATGGAGAATAATCTAATAAGGATCAGAGGGAAATGTGTAGAAGTGAAAGTAAAGGAAAGGTGTAAATATCTCCTCTGCTGCTCTCCATCATGGTGTGCAATCTTGAGTTGGGTGGGCCATGGTTTTATCTTTGGGGTCCTAAGTCTTACTATGGGATGAATATCTGACTCCTTCATACTGCCTTGGCTCTGGACAGAGCTTCAGTCTCCATTACCAACCACCCAGGAAAGAATTTGGACTTTCACAGGGAGACATTCCTCTCAGAAGTATGTGCCAGGTGATTTGGTGAGTAAGGTAGAGGCTGCAGAGTAGTGCAGGAGAGAATGGACACCAAGAAATTTTATCTGTGGTCATCTTAGATCAATGCAGCACAACCTAATGCAGAGAGATCACACAGCTGGTTTGCTTGTTTGACTAATATATTAACAAATTTATTTACAATGTGCTTTAGATTTGTATATAAAAGCACAGCTATTCAGAAATCACTGTGAAAGCCCACAGGGGTATTCACTCCATGGGGTGAGAAAAGGATGGTATTGAAAGGGCCCCAGGAGACCTGGGAGTGCTGTGTGTGTGTGTGTGTGTGTGTGTGTGTGTGTGTGTTTGGTCGGGTGTGACTGTCCAGAGAGTAGGGGCACCTGAATTCATAAATTCCAATCACTGTCTCATATAATACAGAGATGCAAAACTATATATGGAAATAGGAGTGACTCCATTTAATATCAAGGGATACAGTTGCAATAAAAGTAATAAAGTGCAAGAAGTACAACATGTGGAGAAGGAACTCTGCATCCTGAAGTTTCAGCAGCAGCAAGTCCACCTTGTTCTTCAACCTTCCTTGACACAATCTCTAATCACTCTCCCCCTTACCATCCCCCTGCCATATTTGCTTTCTTGTTAACATTGCACATCCTAAACACTGCCTTTCCTTAGTGCCTTTGCTCTGGGCATTCCCTCTGAAATGCACAAGCTTCCCCAGATATCCTAGTAGATCTCACCTTCTCTTATGTGAGGTCTATTGTCAAATATCACTTTGTATGGTGATCTTGTCTGACACCATGTGATAACTACCATGGCCTCTTCACACTTTTTTTCTCTACCTGTGCTTTACCTTGCAGCACTTGTAATAGTATGGAATGTTATGATTATATGTTTATATGCTTATATTCTTTCTCTATAAACAGAGTGTAGACACATTTTTCACAGTATATACTTTGCTAAACAGTGGCTGGCACAAAGTTAGAACACAATATGCATTGCTCCAGAGAATGAAGGAATTTTTCTTCTAAAGCATAGAATGCATGACTCAGGAATTATCTGAAAGTGGGATAGGAGTCCCTAATTGGAGATTGCTCAGAGGAACCACTAATGGGTATGAGATTCATAAACAAAATCTAAGAATTGATTCCTTGTCTGCTAAATGTAAATTATAGATACATTGGTAATGACAGTTTCTTTACAAATAAATTATCATGTTCTTTCTCTGTTTTTGGATAGTCACACCAACAACATGGAACCAAGAAATGAAACAGAAATTCTAGAATTTCTTCTGGGGTATTCAGAGGAAAAAGAATTTCAGCCCTTTCTCTTTGGTCTCATCCTTTCCATGTACCTTGTCACTGTCTTTGGGAACCTGCTCATCATCCAAGCCCCCATCACTGACTCCCACTTCCACACACCCATGTACTTTTTCCTCTGCAACCTGTCCTTCATAGACATCTGTTTCTCCTCCACCCCTGTCCCAAAGAGGCTGGAGAACAACTAGATGTGGAGAATAGTAAAAATACATGGAAGTTGCCTTACCAAGATGTACATTTTCTTACTCTTTGGGTGACTTCCTCCTGACAATGATGGCCTACTGAATATTTCATAGTCATCTCTCACACCCTGCACTACACAAACACCAAGAATCTGCAGCTATGTGTCCTGCTGGTTGTAGGGTCCTGATTATAGGTGTCCTGAATGCTTTGTTACAAAACCTACTGGTGTTATTAACCGTCCTTTTGTGTACCTTTGGCAACCTCCCCCTTTTTCTGTGAATATAATCTGATGGTTTAATTTGCCTGTTCTGAAACCTTCTTCAGTGACATAGTGGTCTATATTGTAGCTGGGCTGCTGTGTGAAGGGCCATTCATATGCATCATTTTCTCCTATTCTAAGATTGCTTCCTCCATATGTTTAATCTCATCAGTTTTGGGAGAATATAAAGCATTTTCTATCTGGTCATCTCACCTCACAGTTGGCTTCTATTATGTATGGGTCTAGGTGTATGCACCAATACTTTTGCTAGGATAGTGCACTTGCAAGTGCACCAGCCTCAGTGATGTATGCTGAGTTTATACCCATGTTGAACCCTCTCACCAGCAGTCTGAGAAATAAAGATATAAAGAGGGTCCTGAAAAGACTTCCTAGTGGAAAGCCATAATGGAATTGTTTGTTGAGCTGAGAAAGTTCTGTGATTGTAGGGCTCAGAGGCTCATAGTCAGAAATTAGAACCCTGAAATTTCTGGGACCAGAACATATCATAAATCAGATATAATATTAACTATCTTAAAGCAAAACTTTAAATCAGGCAAGCTATTAGCAAAGAAAAGAATTGCTTTTTATAATTAATATCTACATGTTAATTAAGAATACCTTGTTTCCCTTTGAAAGATGTTTTTGCATAATGGAATAGGACTAGGTTATGTCTTCTGCTTTATTAATGGAAAATAAGTAAGATTCTTTGTATTCCTCTAAACAAAATATCTGTCATTTCTCTACATTTTTTGATAAACATTGAAGGCTTTCTTAGTGAGTAATCTAAGGTTTGACTCTATCATCTGAATTTTATAGCTTAATGTTCAAATCTTGATATAATCCTCATGATGAAAGGATGACTTACACAAGACCTTTGTATCCTACCCAATGATTCTCCTGGAAATGGAGTGTTCAGGAGTGTTCTGAGTCAGGGCATTAGTTAATCCTGAACATAAATGCATGACCATTCAACATCTACTGCTTACCCTGAATGGAGTCTCAAAAGGAGTTTATTTTTAATACACATCCAAAATCAACTGCAATAACAGTGTGATCATGAATGCTGTCTTCAAATATCTGAAGGTATCTTCAAAATACATAGCAGCTCAATATTCTGACTGTCCTCAAGTCTGTTCACACTGATTATTACATCAATTAACTATTACTACATAACAGACCATCTCCAAAATAAACAGTTTATGAAATGCATTTATAAATGATGCCATATATGGTTTGGATTTTTGTTGATTTCTGCAGAGCTACACATGGGGCTGTATTCCACTGTGTGTCAGCAGTAAAGGCCCTGGTGATTCTGCCCAGGCCTTCTTACATAATGACTTTTCTGGGTAGATACTAGTTTAAGGACTCCTTACCTAGACAACTATTTTATGCTGCACATGTCCTGCATTTTCCAGTAGGCTGCCTGGAGCTGTTGAAATGGCAGACTCAGGGTTCCATGAAAAAGCAGCAGAAACAAGGCCACTTGAGGCACACTGTCACCACCACCATAATCTCTAGGCTAAAATAATGACACTGAAACTCAAGCCCCAAAACTAAAGAGGTAGAGTAAGATCTCCACCTCTTGATATGAAGACTAGCAGAGACATATAGAACAAAACATGGATTTAAATAAAGATTGAAAATTCATGTAATCTCTGCAAAATGTCTACCACAATTATAAACTACAATTCAGTAAGTTTTATTGGGACCCTTCAAAACCCAAGATAATTATATCTCACATCAGCAGCGGAATGAATTTTTGGTGAAAAAGGTTAAATGTCAAACTTTATTTTTAATACATAACCATGGAAAATATATTACAGAATATCCCAAATCCCTAAAAAATAAATGCTACATCCCTTCCCCTCACCTCCAGCTCACTATTCCTTGCCTAAGAGCCATCTGAGTCCAGGGATTTCATGTCTAGTCTTTGATTAACAAAACAGGAATACTTGTGCTTCAGTTATGCTGTATTGATGATCTAAGGGGGCCCTGGAAGTGCTCTGGGAAGTGATGTGGAGGGAAGGATGGATTAATATACAGTAAACTTGGGAAAATAAAGATTGGCATGTGGTGGGCAATCTCCCAAATAGAACATTCTTCACTTTTTTTGCAATAGAAAGTTGAGGTCAATTGAATTATGTACCACAATATGGGCAAGCTGTTAATGTTATTGCGCATTCATGTCAGTGTGAACCCATTTTAAATAGGATCTCTTAAGGATGATATTATCAATTAAGTTGTGACCTAGCTGAATCCTATTGGAATTTAATCCAGATTACTGGAGTCCTACATGAGCAGAATAAATTCAGACATAAAGGAAAGGAAACTAGAACTGTCAGTAAGAAAAATCCACATGGATGAGCCCAATAACAGGATCCAGAAGTCAGTGGAATGCAGAAGAGAAAGGGGAAGATACAGTCATGTTATTCAAGACAGGTGTACAAACCAATGCACTCTAGGATTGCTGGCAGCCAGTACCAGAATGTTACAGACTTTGTAGAGAAAGAATTGCCTTATCTTCTCCTAGCTTTAAAACTATGAGACATAAAATTTATGTTTTAAGCCAAACCATTTTGTGATTATTTGTCATAACAGGCTGGTAAATTGAAACAGTGCCAGGCAGTCTAAAAAATACATTTATTGGACTATGACATACATATTGTAAAGTAACCTATCATAAGCTCAATAAATTCTAAATAATGAAATAATCCCTATAACCAGAAGACAGAAAAAATATACATCATGGCCAGGTTCCAAGAGGATTCTTTGTGCCTAGTACTGCCCAGCCAGAGAGTAACCACTTTGAAGAATTCACACAGCAGATGCTATTTCTGAAGTCTTTAGATTTACATCTATGCAATACTATATAGTTTGGTGCATCCAAATTTTCCATCAACTCTCTGTTTGTAAGTATGGCCTTTATATTTTCTATTTTAAATTATGAACATACATGTTTTCTAATAATTTATATAACAGACTTCTGATTACACTTATTTGACTAAAATGTTGTACATAATATGTTAATCAGAATAATGGCCTTCCAATGATGTCTGTGTAGTATTCCCTGAAATTTTAAATATGTTCTGTTACATGACAAGAAGGGGCAATCATGTGGCATTAATAATACTAATCAGCAGGCTTTTAGGTAGTGAGATTATTAATAGGCTGGTTCTTCAGAAAGTTCAGTATAGAACTAATATATGACTAAGCAATCCCACTTATAAATATATACCCATGGAAATGAAACCAGGGACTTGAAGAGACATTTGCACATCACCGATGTTCATAGTGGCATTATTCACAATTTCCAAAAGATGGAAGCCACCCAAGCATCCATCAGCAAAAGAATGGATAAAATGTGACATGTATGTACAATGGAATATTACTCAGCAATATAAAGGAGGAAAGTTCTGAAATGGGCCAAAACATGGATAACATAAATTTGAGGAAACAAAACAGAGATAAAAGGATAAAGACTGCATGAACTTACTCAAATGAAGTAATTAGAATAAGCAAAATCATAAGGTCAGAATCTGATATATAATTTTCCAGAAGATGGGGTGAGGTTAGAAAACAGGGATTTAAGACTTAAAATGAAAGGGTGTCTTTGAGGTAACAGGAAAATTTGATATTAGATGGTGGTGATGGTAGCACATCATTATGAATGCAACTGATAGACCTGAAATATATATATCTTAATGTGGTTAAAATGGGAATGATAGGTTGGATGTATGATACAAGAATATAAATTTAAAATAACTTCAGAGAGCACAACACAAAGAGTGAACTCTATATTAAATTATGGAATATAATTAATAGCACAATTTAAAAAATATGCCTTCATCATTGTAACAAATGTGCATTCCAATGAAAAGTGTTAATGATAGGATGCTATATGGGAATCCCATCTTTTCTAGATGCCTGTTCCATAAACCCACAAGTTGTCTGATAAAAACACAAAAAGAATAAAAGCCTAGAAGAAAAGAATAGTAGAAACTTGGAATTTTGTAGAATTCTCTGAGAGCATTTATGCTTTGTGTAATTTGAATGTTAGAAACTCATTAGATTTGAAAATTCGCTGTATTCTTCCATATTGCAAAAATTCATGTAGCTCAGTATGCTGGAAGTTCTTTAGTATTTTATAAAACCAAAACAACAAGAATAAGTTAAATAATGGCTTCCATTTGAAACAGAACACACGGAAGTTGAGCACTTCCCTACACTCTATCTCCAGGTGTTGCCATAAGGCCCTAGGGGGCCAGAATCTCCCCTAGTTGAGATCAGCTGGCTGAGAACCTGAGAACTGGAAACATGTAGAGTTTTCAATAATGTCCCAGGCCTTGCTTGGGTCATAACTTTATTAGATAATTAAACCACTGAACTGCAGCTATATATGCAATTGTAGACTTGAGTCCATAAGAATCCTGCTCTTATAGAATGGATTTTTGTAAGAATTTAAAGAGAAAATCCCTAAAATATCTAAACTCAAGTAATCTTGCATAAAGAGATCAAATATATCTCTTAATTCATTAATATTTTTAAATAAATTATCAATTTTACCTCCAAACATGTATTACAGGCAGGATATTTCTAATTGGAAAAAATAGTAATTTTGCCAATGCTGCACTATTCATAGTTTCATATCTGAGAAGCCCATTTCTCCACTTTGTTGAAAAGGGGAAAATCAATGTTCTAGAGAGAACAGAAGGGACAGTCTCCTCACTCCAAGTCATACATGCAAAGGGAGCTCCAAGGGACTAGTGAGGGTAGATTCAGTCATATACTTGGAGGAATATGATTCAAAGGGTGGGAAAGTGCTAGAAAATAAGAGGTATGCAAGGCAATAGATACACTGTGGAGGCAGACTGGCAAAGCTTGATTCATCTGATGCAACTGGGTCACCTGGGGCCAGAGAGTGAGCAGGAACCATTTCCATTCTCTCTTGACCAGTGTCCCAAAGGGAAATGATGGCTCAGCAGTGAAGCTACAAGGGAATATGCTAATGAGGGATAGAGGGCAGTGTGGAAACGAGCAGCTACAGGAAAGCTGTAAATAACACTTTTTTGCTCTCCCTCATCCTCTGTACTTTTGGCATGGTTGTTTCCATGGTGTCTTCAGTCTGGCTGGGGAACCAACACCTGACTGCTTCCTACATCTTCTCTGGGGACACAGCTTCAGTCTTCATTACCAAACACCTAGGAAGGAATTTGGACTTTCACAGGAAGATCTTCCTCTCATAAGTATGATCAGGGTAAGGAGCTGCAGAAAATTGTCAGGGAAAATGGATGCCAAAAATTTTTATCTGACGCCATCTGAACAGAATGCAGCACTGCCCAGAGCCCAGGAACCACCCAGCTCCTTTGCTTCCTTAAGAAAATACAGTAGGAGAACCTAAGATGGCAGCTAGGTGAGACAGGGCAAAAAAAACACCTCCATGAAAAATACGAGACAAAAACCAGAAAGTGACCCAGAATACCGGTTTCAGCAATGCACCAGCTGGACGAGGTCTGCTAGTACACAGGGGCCATATACTTAATGAAACCGGGAGTCTGCATTCTGAAATGAGTGAGTAAGTGGGCTGGAAGATCTGTAGCCATGCTGCTGTGTGGGGAAGCCAGGGGTTGGCATTTGGAGACTGACTGGCTCTTTAAAAAAAAAAGGAAAAACCCAGGAGTGGCTGCAGTTGTGACAGTGGGAACCATGCAGTAAAACACAGCAAGAGAGGGCTGAGCCAGCATCTTGGTGTCTGGCCTGGAGGATAGACTGCTGCAGATACCCTCAGGGCCAGGGGAATGGAGGGGAGAGCCTGAAGCAGAAAGAAACCCCATGGCTTGCAGCTGGCTTCCCAGAGGGTTGGATAAACTCCTGCCTGGGGCTGTGCCCTCAGCTCAGAGCCCCACCAGTTGTCCCAGAGCTGGGAAGGAGGAACTGTGCAAGGAGTGGGGTTGAGATGCCCCATTTGGCCATCTTTACTTCCAGCTGAGAGCACCCCTGCATGGCCAAGTGGCCCGGGGCTTCACTTGAAGGATGGCATGCACTGGTGACATAGCATAGCCTTCCCTCAGCAGAGGTCCTGGAAGATCACAGCTGAGAAAGGGGGCCCACTCAGAAAACCCAGGGATGCTACACTAAGTCTGGTGGTTTGTGGGTAGGTGAGAGAAAGGGTCTAGGGCTGAAATGAAATGAAGGCTTAGACTCTTGCTGCAGCCTTGAATCTCTGGGAATCTGAGGGATCTGAAAATTAAAGCTGCCCTTCCTCCCTGGCCACCCGGACACAGCCCCACATTCAGGGTGGACGGCTCCAGCAACACACCCAAACTGAGTTCACCAACTGAATCCCACAAGAATCATTTCCCCACACACCACAGGGACAAGGTTGAAGAGAACTGACTTGAGTGGTATAGGTGACTCACAGAGGCCATCTGCTGATTAGTTAAAGTGTATGCCACCAACTTGCGTTTCTGAAAAATTAGATTGGTATCTTTTATTTATAACTTGAAAGAACCCTATCAAGCAAAGCAAATGCCAAGAGGCCAAAAACAACAGAAAATCTTAATGCATATGATAAAACCAGACGATATGGAGAACTCAATTCCAAACACACAAATCAAAATGCCAGAAGAGACTCAGTACTTGGCACAATTAATCAAAGAACTACAATCAAGGAACAAAAACATGGCAAAGGATTTAAAGGACATCAAGTAGCCCATGGCCCAGGATATAAGCAACATAAAGAAGACCCAAGAAGAGCATAAAGAAGACACTGCAAGAGTAAATAAAAAAAATAGAAGATCTTATGGAAATAAAAGAAACTGTTGGCCAAATTAAAAAGAATCTGGATACTCATAATACAAGATTAGAGGAAGTCAAACAACGTCTCAGTGTCCTAGATGTCCACAGAACAGAAAATGAAAGAAAAAAAGAATGGAGAAAAAAATCAAAAAAATCAAAATGGATCTCAGGGATATGATAGATAAAATAAAACGTCCAAACTTAAGACTCATTTGTGTCCCCCAGAAGGGGAAGAGAAGGGTAAAGGTCTAGAAAGAGTATTAAAAGAAATAGTTTGGGAAAATATCCCCAATCTTCTACACAATATAAATACACAAAGCATAAATGTCCAGTGAACTCCAAATAGAATAAATCCAAATAAACCCACTCCAAGACATATTCTGATCAGACTCTCAAATACTGAAGAGAAGAAGCAAGTTCTGAAAGCAGCAAGAGAAAAGCCATTCACCACATACAAAGGAAACAAGGTAAGACTAAGTTGTGACTACTCAGCAGCCACCATGGAGGCGAGAAAGCAGTGGCATGACATATTTAAAATTCTGAGAGAGAAAAATTTCCAACCAAGAATACTTTATCCAGCAAAACTCTCCTTTGAATTTGAGGGAGAGCTTAAATTTTTCACAGACAAACAAATGCTGAGAGATTTTGCCAATAAAAGACCTGCCCTACTTCAGATACTAAAGGGAGCCCTACTGACAGAGAAACAAAGGAAGGAGAAAGAGATATAGAGAATTTTAACAGACATATATAGAACCTTACATCCCAAATCACCAGGACACTCATTTTTCTCTAGTGATCATGGATCTTTCTCCAGAAGGGACCATAAACTGGGACATAAAACAAGCCTCAATAAATTAAAAAAAAATTGAATATATTCAAACCACATTGTCTGACCACAATGGAATACAAACAGAAATCAATAATTTTTTGAATTGTAACTCCACTATTTACTTCCTACATGATATAAAATACAGAAACTCTAATGATAAATCAGTGGTTTTGAACTCAACATAAAATACGTAATTTTATACAACTATATAAAGGTGGGGGGATGGAGGAGTATAGGAACATAGTTTATGGGTCCTATTGAAGTGGAGGTGATATCAAAGAAAAACAAGATTGCTAAGGATTTAAGAGGTTAATTTTAATTCCCACAGTAAACACAAAGAAATTATCAAAGAATATGACCATAGAGATGAAAAGTTGAATATGGTTTAAGAGAAATGGGGGAAGGGGCAGTGGGGAGTTAAGAAAGGAGTGTAGGGTTGCTGTTTGAGGTGAAGGGAAATTTCCAGTAAGGGATGGTGGGAAAGAGCATTACAACATTCTAAATGTGATTAATCCCACTGATGGAATGCTAGGTAGGGGGTGGAATGGGAAGATTTAGGCTGTATATATGTTTCCACAATTGAAAAAAAAATAAAAAGAAAGTCTAAATAGATGACAACTGAATGCCAAGGATGAACCTGGATGGGATCAGAGGATGGAGGACAGGAGGCTCAAAGGGACACAGTAGAGACATAGGGAAAAGGAAATATAGAATGTAAGCTTTGTATCATTGTTGAATCTCTTGTACTTCTTAGCTGTGCTTAATGGGATTGCATAAAAGAATGTTCTTGTTAATGGGAAGTGTATATGTGAATTACAGGGTTTGTTCAAGGAAAGAAAAGAAAATACAGTAAAGTATTTACAATATACTTAAAATTATTGCACATATATTCAGAAACCTCTGTGAAAACACACAGGTGACACAGGTGACATAGCCACTGTAGTGTCTGCTCCCTTGGATTTCACAGTATACTGCAGAAGTCCAGTTCCTTTGAAATAAGCTCATGTAACAAAATGTTCTCAATGATACATCATAAGACGAAAGATACAACAGAGTAATAGATAGCCATGGCAGTTATTTATAAAGAATATCCTGGGAAGCCATTTGCACATGAAGTACAGAATCAAGACTTGGCATCAGCAATGGACTGTCAAAATACAGATCAAACATAAAACATATAAATTAATTTGCTAAATGAAAAATAGAAATTTTGGCATGTACACTAGGCATGCAATGCCTGGTTATGTGAAAATAAGTCGTATTCTTTACATTTTTCTTACTAGCCACACTGGCCACATGGAACCAAGAAACAATACCCAAACATTAGATTTTATTCTTCTTGGGTTTTCAGAGGGACCAGAATTGCAACCCTTCCTCGTTGGTCTTTTCCTGTCCATGTACCTGGTCACCATCTTTGGGAACTTACTCATCATCCTGGCCACCACTACTGACTCCCACCTCCAAACACCCAGGTACTTCTTCCTCTCCAACCTGTCCTTTTCTGGCATGTGTTTGGTTTTTACCACCACCCCAAATATGCTGGTGAATTTTCAGACACAAAACAAAGCCATTTCCTATGCAGGCTGCCTCACACAGATGTACTTTTTCTTAGTCTTTGCAGCATTGAAGGACTTCCTCCTGGCCATGATGGCTTATGACTGCTTCATGGCCATTTGTCAACCCCTGCACTACATGGTTAAGATGAACTCCTGGACCTGTGTCCTGCTGGTTTGGAGACAACATATTCCTCATTTAGGTGTGCTACTCTGGCCCATTTACCAAGTGACCAGAAGAGCTGCTAGTTTTGAGTGTGGACTGGAACAAGACAAGGCTCTGCAACAGGTCCAGTCTGCTGTGCAAGCCACTCTGCCACTTGAACCGTATGATCCAGCTGACCCAATGGTGCTGGAATTGTCAGTGGCAAATAGAGATACTGTTTGGAGCCTTTGGTAGGCTGCTATAGGAGACTCACAACGCAGGCCCTTAGGATTTTGGAGTAAAGCTTTACCATCCTCTGCAGATAACTACTCTCCATTTGAGAAACAGCTATGGTCTGCTACTGGGCCTTCATAGAGACAGAATGCTTAACCATGGGCCACCAAGTTACCATGAGACCTGAGCTACCTATCATGAGCTGGGTATTTTCTGACCCACTGAGCCATAAATTTGTGCATGCACAGCAGCACTCCATCATAAAATGGAAATGGTATATATGAGATAGAGCTTGAGCAGGTCCTGAAGGTACAAGTACGTTACATGAGGAAGTGGCCCAAATGCCCATGGCCCCCACTCCTTTCACATTACCTTCTCTTTCCCAGCCCACAGCTATGGCATCTTGGGAAGTTTCTTACAATCAGTTGACTGAAGAAGAGAAGGCTCGGGCCTGGTTTACAGATGGTTCTGCATGATATGTAGGCACCACCCAAAAGTGGACAGCTGCAGCACTGCAACCCCTTTCTGGAATGGCCCTGAAGGACAGTGGTGAGGGGAATTCCTCCCGGTGGGCAGAACTTTGAGCAGTGCACCTGGTTGTTCACTTTGCTTGGGAGGAGAACTGGCCAGAGGTGCATTTGTATACTGATTCCTGGGCTATTGCTAATGGTTTGCCTGGATGGTCAGGGACTTGGCAGGAACATGATTGGAAGATTGGTGACAAAGAAGTGTGGAGAAGGGGTATGTGGATAGACCTTTCTGAGTGGGCAAACAACATGAAGATATTTCTGTCCCATGTGAATTCTCACCAGAGGGTGACTTCAGATGATTTTAATAACCCAATGGATAAAATGACCTGTTTGGAGGATACCAATCAGCCTCTTTCCCCAGCAACTCCTGTCATTGCCCATTGAGCTCATGGACAAAGTGGTCACGGTGGTAGGGAGGAACAAGTCGGTCAGGAAGCCGCGCCGCAGCCATGGCTTTTAAAGACACCGGAAAGACGCCTGTGGAACCAGAGGTGGCGATTCACCGCATTAGGATCACCCTGACGAGCCGCAACGTGAAGTCTCTGGAGAAGGTGTGTGCTGACTTGATCCGAGGTGCAAAGGAAAAGAATCTCAAAGTGAAGGGACCTGTTCGGATGCCTACCAAGACCCTAAGAATCACTACCAGGAAAACACCTTGTGGTGAAGGATCAAAGACTTGGGATCGTTTCCAGATGAGAATCCACAAGTGACTCATTGACTTGCATAGTCCTTCAGAGATTGTTAAGCAGATTACTTCCATCAGTATTGAGCCAGGTGTGGAGGTTGAAGTCACCATCGCAGACGCCTAAGTCAACTATTTTTAATAAACTGTCAGTTGCTAAAAAAAAAAAAAAAGGTTGATTACATTGGACCACTTCCATCATGGAAGGGGCAGTGATTTGTTCTTACTGGAATAGACACATACTCCAGATATGGGTTTGCCTTCCCTGCATGACATGCTTCTGCCAAAACTACGATACATGGACTTACACAATGCCTTATCCACCATCATGGTATTCCACACAACATTGCTTCAGACCAAGGAACCCACTTCACAGCAAATGAAGTGAGGGAATGGGCACTTGCTCATGGAATTCTGTGGTCTTACCATGTTCCTCATCATCCAGAGGCAGCTGGGTTGATAAAACAGCGGAATGGCCTGTTGAAGACTCAATTGCAGTGCCAACTAGGTGGCAATACCTTGCAGGGCTAGGGCAGTGTTCTCCAAGAGGCTGTGTATGCTCTGAATCAGGGTCCAATCTATGGTGCTGTTTCACCCATAGCCAGGATTCATGGGTCCAAGAATCAGGGGGTGGAAACAGGAGTGGCACCACTATCACTCCTAGTGATCCACTAGGTAAATTTTTGCTTCCTGTCCCTGCAAGCTTAAGTTCTGCTGGTCTACAGGTCTTGGTTCCAAAAGGAGTGCTTCCACCAGGAAACACAATAATCCCATTGAACTGGAAGTTAAGACTGCCACCTGGCCTCTCTGGGCTTCTTATGCCTCTGAATCAACAGGCAAGGAAGGGGGTTACTGTACTGGCTGGGGTGATTGATCCTGATTATCAAGGGGAAATAGCACTGCAACTACACAATGTAAGTAAAGAAGAGTTTTCCTGGAATACAGGAGATCCCCTAGGGCATCTCTTAGTACTACCATGCCCTGTGATTAAAGTCAATGGAAAACTGCAACAACCCAATTCAGGCAGGACTACCAATGGCCAAGAAACTTCAGGAATGAGGGTTTTGGTCACCCCACCATGCAAAGAACCATGGCCAGCTGAAGTGCTTGCTGAGGGTAAAGGGAACATGGAATGGGTACTGGAAGACGGTAGTGATAAATATGAACTACAGCCACATGACCAGTTACAGAAATGAGGACTATGATGGCATGAATATTTCCTCCTTGTTTTGTTATGATTATGTTTCTATTTGTAGAGCAAATATCTTTCCTTTCTTCTCTCTTATTCCCTTATCATATGGCATGCCCCATACTGTTTATTTTGCTGTATCTAAGCTAACTGAAATCAATTTCAAGAGCTAATGTCACCCAAGGACTTGCACCCTATTCTGGAGAGATTTAGTGCATTTCCAGTTGTATGCTGCACAGCAGAGTATTGTGAGGCAGAATATATGTCTGTTATTGTTATCTACTTAGAGATAAAGTATGGTTTTACATGATGTGTATAACTGCCAAGTTGACACGGGGTGGATTGTAATGGTTAGGTTCATGTGTCAACTTGGCCAGGTGACAGTGCCCAGCTATCTGGTTGAGCAAACACTGGCCTAACAATTGCTGTGAGGACATTTGTGGCTGCTTAATAAGCCAACAGGCTGGTTTATTGGATCATCAGTCAACTGACTGCAGCTGTGACCGATGACTCACCAAAGGGCATGTCTTCCACAATGAGAGAATACAATTGGCTGGATTTAATCCAATTAGTCAGTTGAAGACTTAAATCCAGAAAGATAGAGAACCTTCACTTCTTCAGCTGCCCAGTGAAGCATTTCCTGAGGAGTTCATTGAAGTTGCCCATTTGTTTCCTGAGGTATTGATCAAACACGTTCATTGAAGATCCCAATTCATTTCCTGAGGAGTTCACTGAAGTTGCTGGTTCATTCCTGAGGAGTTCATTGGACATCTTCCTTGGAGTTGACAGTCTGCTGACTGCTCTACAGAATTTGGACTCATGCATACACACAATTGCATGAGTCACTTTTACAAATTTTATAGTCAGAGACACCTCTCATTTATTCTGTTTCCATAGAGAACCCTAATACAAATGATATACTACCAGTACACCAAATTTAATTCCCTGATGTGAGAATATTTCTGTGAATACATGAGAATGCATTTGATCTTAAATGAAATGCTACAAGCCTATAGGAATATTGATAAATTTTGTTTATGCATTCACTTCAAAGGTTGAGAAAAAAAGATTTCCTAACAACAGAAAATAAAGCAAATGGTAATATGGTGTAAGAAAAAATAAATCCATTTCACAGGTGGTGGTTGCCCTTCTCTTGAAGGGAGAATGTCAGAGCAGGGTAAACTTACAAGGAACTGCCTTTTAGAGGATTTGGGAAGAATGGGCAGAATCAATGTCACATGAAGCTACTCTCTTGGGCATCACCACATTTGGGATCAGATGGGACACGGAAGAATTCCTTGAGTTTCCTTTCCTAATAAATTGCATTTTGATGTCAAACATACATTGTGATCAAACAGGTTATTCTGTCCCCAAGGTCAGCACCAGGTTTAAGATTGATGAAGGGTGGGATTTCAAAGTTTCCAGGGGAACCCTCAGAGCACCAGGAACAATGGAGCCTGGCTTCCTAGGCAGAAAATTCCCTTAGGGCTATGGGAATTCTTGGACCCAGCTTCAAACAATATTCAGTGGACTCCATCATTCCTGCCTTCTGAAAGTAACCTCTACTCTCCCAAATTCAGCCTCCAACACACTGAAATCTAACACAACAAAGGTCATCACTATTTTGGACCTGCATCAATGGATTGCCTTGAAAGTGTCTCAGAGTTTATGCTATTACACAGATGATTGGAAGGCACAAAATAAAGCAAAAACTCAATGCAATAACACAACAGGGGAAACAAGCTGCCTATTTAGTAGAAATTCTTGACAGGTCCAACGCTGCCCATAGCTTCCTTCATATCAAGCAGTTTCTTTGAATGTGCATGCCCAAGCCCCATTATGGGCCCTGGTCACACTGACAACCAGGGATACTAAGTGCCCAACCTCAAACCTATAGATTGCTTCTGTGAAACTAAAAAGAAACATGGGCCAAAACATGGCCAAGGGTATTAATCTCAAAGCCCCAAGCAGCCAACCATACCAGGAATTCCCGTGGAATATTTGGGAGTGCCAAGTTCTCACCATACCTCGGGGTGTAGCTGATCCTGTGGGCTGCAGAAGCATGCCTATACAGCTAATCCAGATGGTAGGGGCCACAATTCCTCCTACCAATTTCTACCCAGGTTTGGTGCCCTTTCAATTTTCAAACCCCAGAAAGAGACACTGATCTGAGACCCGTCTCTTAGCAACCAAGTGCTCATTGTGTGGTATGTGGGGGGAGGGGAAGAGCATGAACACATGTGCATTTCAAGGAAACACCTGAAATCTAGGCTGCTTTGAGAGCCTGGTCTGAGTATGTTTCCTTCCCAGGTTCAAGGGGTAATGAAGTTTCCTTTAGGAGGTTTCTTAGTGCTGGTTTCTCCTAGTGTTTATCTGACAGCTAATGGGTAAGGAAATCTTACTGGGAGTGACAGAAAGAATGTATAACTCTGGTGTTGACGATAGCAGATACTGCACATCATGTTCAGCTGAGAAGTCTATATCTGATATTGCAAAAGTTGGAAATGTAACAGTGTATATATATATGCACCTAAAAGAAACAACAGGAAAATAAGTAACATAGGAATGTGCACCAAAACACGTGACCAGTATGAAAATACATGGCGTGAATTAACAGTACAGTTAATAGGAGAAAATATTTTTCATCAAACGCCTTGAACGTACCACATTATTACAAGCCAGGAGCATTATGCTGAAGGAAAGTAATTAATTGAGGTTATTTGATTTCTTAAAATTTTCCTTTTTCCAATTTAAAATGTGTTAGATTTTTTTTCTTGGTGTGGGTGTGTTGGCTTTCAATTTACTTTAACTTAAACATTAGATGAAATAAATAAAAATTAGACAAAACATCAAGAAATAATCACCTGATGGATTAATACTTTACGGACATCCATCCAGAAATCCATAAACTCTAAATTACCTAAAGGAAACAGAGAAAAAATGCAAATTGAGGAACATTCTATCAAACGGTTATACCGCTGTCTTCAAACATGACAAGCTTAGAAATATATATATATTTACTTAAATACAGAAATTCACAATAAGATGAAGAGATACCTGACCAGAACAGACAATGTATGATGTGAACCTAGACTGGTTTTAGGTATTTTCCTTTCTTCCCTCATTTCTATCTTCATCTTTGATAATTAGGAATTGTTTGTTAAAAAGGGCTTTCACTGTGCTATCGGTTTGTTATGGATTAAGCCTAAAAAGTTATACTAGCCACACACCAAAGTTAATTCCCTAATGTGGCAATATTTCTCTGATTATGTAAGAGAATGTGTTTGATCTTAAATCAATGCTACAAGCCTACAGAAAGATTGACCCATTTTGTTTAAGCATTAATTTCAATGGGGGAGAAAAAAAGATCTCCTAACAACAGAAAATAAAGTAAATGTGAATATGGTGTAAAAAAATAAAATCAATCCATTTCACAGGCAGTGGTTCCCCTCATCAGGAAGGGAGAATGTCAGAGCAGGGTGCACTTCCAAGAGCCTGACTTAAGAGGATGTGGGAAGAGCGGGCAGGAGAAGTGCCACCTGAAGCTACTCTCTTTGGCATGAGCACAGTGGGATAACACAGGTCAGGGAAGCCTTCTTTGAACTTCCATTGCTACTAAATTTCATTTCGAGGCGGTACAAACATTGTGCCCTATAAGGGGATGCAGACTCCCAAGGTTAGCACCATCTTTAAGGGGCAGGAAGGGAGAATTTTCACAGTTTCCAGGGGAGCCCTCGAACCATCAGGGATGAGGGAGTCTTCCCAGTCAGGCAGAGAATCCAGAAGTGCTATGGGAATTCCTTGGACCCAGGTTCAAACAACATTCACTTGACTACACCATCCCTGCCTTCTGAAAGTTCCGTCTCCTCTCTGAAATTCAGCCTCCTACACACTGAGAGGTAACAAGAAAAATCATCACCATTTCGGTCCTGCATCTGTGGACTCCCCTGAAAGCTTCTCAGGATTAATGCCATTACACACCTCCCGGGCAGGCACAAAATACACGAAGAAATGAAGGCGATCACACAACAGGAGAAACAAACCTCCTATCAAATATAACTTGTTGAGTGCTACGACCCATCCAGGTGCCCACGGCTTCCTGGAAACCAAGCGGTTTCTTGGCATACGCATGCCCGAGCCCCATCACGGGCCCCGGTCACACTGTGAACCAGGGATGCTAAGCGCCCATCCTCAATTGTACAGATTTCCTGCCGTGAAAATGAAAAGAGACATGACCCAAAACATGGCCAAGGGCATTGATATTAAAGCCCGAAGCAGCCAAACATCCCAGGAAGCCCCGGGATATTTGGGAGAGCCAAACTCTCAAGATAACTGAGGGATGGAGGTGATCCTGTGGGCTACAAAAGCAAGCCTACACAGTTACTTCAAGAAAAGGGGCCACAATTCCTTATACCAATTTCTACCCAGGTTTGGTTCCCTTCCCCTTTTCTTGAAGCCAGAAGGATACATTGTAGTTGAGGCCTGTCTCTTAGCAACCCAGCAGTCATTGTGAGGTCTGTGGGGGGAGGGGCAGGGCATGGGAGAATGCCCATTTCAAGGAACCTGCTGAAATCTAGGCGCCTTTGTGAAGTGGCCTGCCTCTGCTTGCCTCACAGGTTCTAGTGAAATGGAAGTTTTCTTCAGGAGGTGTCTTTGTGCTGGATTTTCCAATGTTTATCCGGCAGCTGATGGGTAAGTAAATCTTCCCGGGAGTGACGGAAAGAATGTTTACCTGGTGTTGTTGGCCACAGCAGATTCTGCACATGACGTTCAGCCGAGAAATCCACATCCGGTAGTGCAAAAGTGGCAAATGCAACAGTGTGAATATATCTACCTAAGAGAAACAACAGGAAAATAAGTAACAGCAATTTACACCAGAAGACATGACCGGAATGAAAATCTATGGCCTGAATTAACACTACTGTTTAGAATATGACAAAAGTTTTTCATGAAATGCCCTGAAGATACAAGTTTAATGCAAGCCAGGAGCCGTGTGCTGAAGGAAAGTAGTTACTGGAGGTAACATGATTTCTTAAACTACTGATTTCTTCAATTAGAAATATGTGTTCGATTTTTCTTTCTTGGTGTGTGTGTGTGTGTTGGCTTTCAATTTACTTTAACTTAAACATTAGATAAAATGAAATGAAAATTAGCAAAAACATCAAGAAATAAACACCTGATGGATTAATACTTTTTGCACATCCATCCGGAAACCCAAAAACTCTAAATTACCTAGAGGAAACAGTGGATAAATACACACTGAGGAACATTCTATCAAACGGCTATACCGCTGTCCTCAAATATGACAAGCTTCACAAAAATACACGTACTTCTTAAATACATCAATTCACAATAAGATGAATAGATAACCTGACCAGAAAAGACAATGTATGATGTGAACCGAGACTGGTTTGAGGTGTCTTTCCTTTCTTCCCTCATTTCTATCTTCATCTTTGATAATTTGCAATTGTTTGTTACAAAGGGCTTTCATTGTGCTATCGGTTTGCTATGGATTAAGCCTAAGATGTTATACTAGCCATACACCAAAGTTGATTCCCTAATGTGGCAACATTTCTGTGAAAATGTAAGGGAATGTGTTTGGTCTTAAATAAATGCTACAAGCCTACAGAAAGATTGACCCATTTTGCTTAAGCATTAACTTCAGTGGGCTAGAAAAAACATTTCCTAACAACAGAAAATAAAGCAAATGTGAATATGATGTAAAAAAATAAAATCAATCCATTTCACAGGCAGTGGTTCCCCTCATCAGGAAGGGAGAATGTCAGAGCAGGGTGCACTTCCAAGAGCCTGACTTAAGAGGATGTGGGAAGAGCGGGCAGGAGAAGTGCCACCCGAAGCTACTCTCTTTGGCATGAGCAAAGTGGGATAAGGCAGGTAAGGGAAAAATGAGTGTCCTGGTGCTTTGAGATGTAAGGTAGTATATATGTGTCTTAAAATTCTCTGTATCTCTTTCTCCTTTGTTTTTTTTTTTGTTGGGAAGGATCCCTGTAGAATCTGAAGTAGGGTAGTTCTTTCTTTGGCCAAGTGTCTCAAAATTTGCATGTGAAAATTTTAAGTTCTCCCTCAAATTTCAAGGAGAGTTTTGCTGGATAAAGTATTCTTGGTTGTAAATTTTTGTGTCTCAGGATTTTATGTATGTCATGCCACTGCCTTCTCCCCTGCATGGTGGCCAGTGAGTAGTCACATCTTAGCCTTAGGTTGTTCTCGTTTATGTGGTGAATTGCTGTTCTCTTGCTGCTTTCAGAACTTGCTCCTTCTCTTCAGTATTTGAGAGTCTGGTCAGAATATGTCTTGTAGTGGGTTTATTTGGATTTATTCTATTTGGAGTTCACTGAGCATTTATGTTTTGTGTATTTATCTTGTGTAGAAGGTTGGGGCAGTTTTCCCCAACAATTTCTTTGAATACTCTTTGTATACTTTTACCCTTCCCCTCCCCTTCTGGGACACCAGTGAGTCTTAAATTTGTACTTTTTATTTCATCTATCGTTTCCCTGAGATCCATTTCGATTTTTTCAATTTTTTTCTCCATTCTTTCTTTTGTTCTTTCATTATCTGTTCTGTGGACTTCTAGGACACTGAGACATTGTTCAGCTTCCTCTAGTCTTATATTGTGAATATCCAGAGTCTTTTTTATTTGGCCAACAGTTTCTTTTATTTCCGTAAGATCATCTGTTTTTTTATTTACTCTTGCAGTGTCTTCTTTATGCTCTTCTAGGGTCTTCTTTATGTTGCTTATATCCTGGGCCATGGTCTTCTTGATGTCCTTTAAATCTTTTCCCATGTTTTTTTTTCCTCAATTGTAGTTCTTTGATTAATTGTGCTAGGTACTTTGTCCCTTCTGATAACTTGACTTGTGTGTTTGGAGTTGGATTCTCCATACCATCTGGTTTTATCATATGCATTGAGATTTTCTGTTGTTTTTGGCCTCTTGGCATTTGCTCTGCTCAGCAGAGTTCTTTCAAGTTGTAAAAAAAAAAAATATCTATCTAATTTTTGAGAAACACAGTTTGGTGGCATACACTTTCTCTAACTAACCAACAGATGGCGTCTCTGAGTCACCTATATCCCTCAAGTCAGTTCTTCCCAACTCTGTCTCTCTGTGGTGTGTGGGGAAATGATTTTTGTGTGGTTCAGCTGCTGAACTCAGTTTGGGTTTGTTGTTGGAGTTGAGTGCCCTGAATGTGGGACATGTGTCCCAGTGCCTAGAGAGGCAGGGTGGCTTTAATATTCAAACCTCCCAGGTGTTCCCAGAGATTCAAGGCTGTTGCAAGAGTCTAAGCCTTCATTTCAGTTTTGCCCCAGCTTTTCTCTGTCGTTGACCCACAAACCACCGGCACTGATGTAGCATCCCTGGGTTTTCTGAGTGGGCCCCCCTTCTCAGCTGTGATCTTCCAGGACCTCTGCTGAGAGAAGGCTGTGCTACCTCACTAGTGTGTGTTGTCCCTCAAGGGAAGCCCCGGGCTGCCAGGCCATGCAGGGGCACTCCAGCCTGATTCAAAGATTAGCCTGTAATTCTTGCCTGATGAATGGAAGGCAGGTAGCAGAGCTGGGCCCCACCCCTTTCCTCCTAGAGTAGATAGATGCCCTAGGGGGAGGTCATTAGCATTTCAATGGTCTCTCTGTGCCTGTGCCACACCCTTGTCTGGGTCACAGAGCTGAGAACTAAAAATGGTCAAGGCTTTCTCCACTGACTTGAAAAGGGAACAGAGCTAGTCCGAGGTTACCCTCCAGCTCTCCAAGGTCAGTCGTCACCCTAACCCTCTGTCTACCTGATTATTACTTTTGTGATGTCCATCCAAAAATCCAAAAAAAACTGTAAATTACCAAGATGAAACAGTGAATAAATGCAAATTGAGGAACATTCTATCAAATGGTTATACCCCTCTTCAAATATGATGAGCTTCAGTAAAATATACATATGTATTTAAATATAGTTATTCAGAATAAGATGAATAGATATCTGACCAGAAAATACAATATATGATGTGAATCTAGAGTGGTTGTAGGTGTTATTTCTTTCTTCCCTCATTTCTATCATCATCTTTGATATTTAGGATTTGTTTGTTACAAAGGGCTTTAATTGTGTTATCAGTTTGGGTTGGATTAGGCCCAAAATGATATACTAGCGGTACACCAAATTAATTCTGTAATGTGGGAATATTTCTGTGAATATGTAAGACAATGTGGTTGATCTTAAATGAAATGCTACAAGCATAGAGAAAGATTCACGCATTTTCTTTATGCATTACTTGCAATGGGTGAGAAAAAAAGATTTCCTAGCAACAGAAAATAAAGCAAATGTTAATATGGTGTAAAAAAATAAAATCAATCAATTTCACAGGCAGTGGTTGCCCTCATCTTGAAGGGAGAATGTCCTAGCAAGGTGAACTTACAAGAACTTGCCTTCAGAGGATTTGGGAGGAATGGGCAGGATCAGTGCCACCTGAAGCTACTCTCCTTGGCATGATGAGCACAGTGGGATCAGACAGGTCAGGGAAGTCTTCCTTGAACTTCCATTGCTACTAAATTTCATTTTGAGGATGAACATATATTGTGCCCAAATGGGTTATTCTGTCTCCCAAGGTCAGCACCATGTTAAAGGGGGATAAAGGGTGGATTTTCACAGTTTCCAGGGGAACCCATGAAGTGTCAGGGATGAGGGAGTCTTGCCACCCAAGTGGGGAATCCATTAGGGCTATGGGAATTGTTGGACCAAGGTTCAAACAATGTTCATTTGACTCCATCATTCCTGCCTGCTGAATGTAACATCTTGTCTCCCAAATTCAGCCTCCAACACACTGAAAGCCAACACAACAAAGATCATCATCATTTTGTAGCTGCCTCAATGGATTGCCTTGACAGTATCTCAGAATTTATGCTATTACACAGATGACTGGCAGGCACAAAATAAAGCAACAACTCAAGACCGTAACAGAACAGGGGATACAAACCCCCTATCATGTAGAACTTTTTGAAAGGGTCAACTCATCCCAGATACCCATAGCTTCCTTGAGGTCAAGGGGCTTCTTGGAATGTGCATGCTCGAGCCCCATCATGGGCCCTGGTCACACTGACAACCAGGGATGCTAAGTGCCCATCCTCAGATCTACAGATTGCTTCTGTGAACCTGAAAAAACCTGGGGTAGCTGACAGAGGTGTTCCAGACACCACTGACCTTTCCCTCGAAAAGGTGTCTACCTCTTGATGCCTCAATCTGGATGTCTTCATGGCACTAGAACTGTAAATTTGTGAACTAATAAACCCCCATTGTAAGAGCCAATCCATTTCTGGCATTTCACATTTCTGGCAGCTTTAGTAAACTGGAACAGAATATGACAGTCATAACTCACTCTACCATAAAAGATCTACAGGCAGAAAATTACAAAAACAGCCATTCTGGGGTCCTGTTGACTAGAGAAAGTCCTCTGCATTATGAAAAGAAGACCTAGATGGAAAAGCAATGAAACTTTGAGAAACTGGGGTCATTGTACTCAATCATGACCATCCTGTTCCAGTTTGCTAATGCTGCTTTTTCACAAAACACCAGAAATGGATAGGCTTTCATAAAGGGGGTTTATTTGGTTACAAAGTTACAATCTTAAGGCCTTAAAGTGTCCAAGGTAAGACATCAACAATCGAATAGCTCCACTGGAGAATGGCCATTGGTGTCCAGAAAACCTGCGTTAGATAGGAAGGCATGTTATTGGTGTCTGCTTGCTCCCAGGTTGTGGTTACTCAGTTACAGTCTTTAGGCCATAAAGTGTCCAAGGTAATGCATCAACCATTGGGTACCTTCACTTAAGGATGGCCAATGGTGTCAGGAAAACCTCTGTTAGCTGGGAAGACATGTGTCTGGCATCTGCTCCAGAGTTCCGGTTTCAAAATGGGTTTCTCCCCAGGCATTTCTCTCTAGGCTGCTGCAGCCTGGGCCTGGGTAGATGTTTTTAAAGTACTCCAGTGATTCAATAATGATCCATGCTGAATGGGTGGAGACACACCCCCATAGAAGCATTCAATCAAGAGGTCACACCCTAATCAAAGGTGTCACTCACAGTTGGGTGGGTCACATCTCCATGTAAACACTCAATCACAAGTTTCCAACCTAATCAACACCAATACATCTGCCCCCACAGGAATGCATCAAAGATAATGGCATTCTGGGGGACATAATACATCCAAACTGGCACAGATGCCAATTCTACCCAAACTGAAGTACAGATTCAATGCAATTCCAATGACCTACTTTGCAGACTTGGAAAAGCTAGTTATGAAATTTATTTGGAAGGGAAACAGGCCTCAAATTGCCAAAAACTTCCTGAAAAATAAGAACAAAGTAGGAGGACATAAATTTCCAGACTTTGAAGCCCATGATAAAGCCACAGCAGTCAAAACAGCATGGTATTGATACAAACGTAGACATGTTGAACAATGGAATCAAACTGAGAGTTCACAAACAGACCTCCAGATCTAAGGTTGATTAATTTTTTATAAAGCCATGAAATCCACTGAACTGAAGATAGAACAGTCTCTTCAACAAATGGGGCTGTGAGAACAAGATATCCATATCCAAAAAAAAAAGAAAGAGGGACTCTACCTCACAGCCTATAGAAAAATTAACTCAAAGTCAAATGAAGACCGCAATATAAGAGCTAGCACAATACAACCCATAGAAGATAACATAGGGAAACATCTTCAAGAACTAGAAATAGAAGGTAGCTTCTTAGACCTTATACCCAAAGAAAAAGCAAAAAGTAAAAATACATAAATGGGAACTCCTCAAAATCAAAAGCTTCTGTGCCTTAAAAGACCTTGTCAAAAAGGTGAAGAGGCAACGAACTCAACGGGAGAAAATATCTGGAAACCATTTATCTGGTAAGAGACTTATTTCCTGCATATATGATGAAATTACAATTCAACAATATTACAAACAGCCCAATTATAAAATGGGCAAAAGATATGAAAAGCCATTTTTCCAAAGAGGAAATACAAACAGCTAAAAAACACATGAAAACATCTTCATCTTCACTGGCTGTTACGGAAATGCAAATCAAAACCACAATGAAATACCATCTCAAACCAATAAGAATGCTTCTCATTAAACAGGGATTACCAAATGCTGGAGACAATGTGGAGAAACTGGAGAAACTGCTGGTGGGAATGTATAATGGTGCTGCTACTGTGAAAGAGTTTGGCGGTTCTCAGGAAACTAGAAATCAAATTACCCAATGATCTGGCAATTCCGCTTTTTGGTATATACCCAGAAGATCTGAGAGCAGTGACACAAGCATACATTTGTAACTGATGTTAACAGTGGCATTGTTCACAATTGCCAAAAGATGGAAAAATCCAAGTATCCTTCAACAGACAAGTGGATAAACAAAATGTGGTTTATACACATGATGGAATACTATGCCAAAGCAAGAAGGAACAAGGTCCTGAAACATATGGAAACATGGATGAACCCTGTAGATATAACATTGAGTGAAATAAGCCAGACACAAAAGGACAGATGTTGTATGTTAGCACTACTATAAACTCCCTGAACAATGTAATATCAATGTCTTATACTGTAGAATACTAGGTATCTAGAGACAGAAGTTAGTGACAGGGGAATGATAACCTAACATGTTCTAACATATTGCCAAGGGTGAATTTAAAAGTATGGGAATGGATAGGAATGATGATTGTTTGTTAATGGGATTATAAGCATCAAAACTGCATTGAAGGTGAACAGAATTGAAAGGGGTTGTTTAGAGGCATGTATCTCACAGATCAGCACTACAAATACAGATAGGTGCTTGCATGATATATTTCTAAACAATGACATTGTTACAGATAGTTGACAACAGAGTGGTATATGGGAAAAATCTACCTATTGCTTTCTAGGGACCATAGTTAAAAGGAATACCTTACTAGTATCACACAAACACTAGCTTCAAGTAATTAAGGGCTGAAAAGAGCTATAGAGTGCTTTCTGTTCTGAGAACTGCTTAAAATGGAGAGTGGTAAGGATTGTACAACTAAGTGATAATGTGAGATATTGATTACTGTAGACAAAACATATGCCATGTGAACTTGGGAACCCCCTACTTTATAACTCAAGTCCTTGATCTTGAGGCTCGCTCTTGTGAAACTTATGTATATACAGGGGAGGCTAAGCCCACCTATAATTATGGCTAGCAGTCACCTCCAGAGAACCTCTTTGGTTGCTCAAATGTGGACTTTCTCTCTCTAAGCCCAACTCTGCAAATAAATTCATCACCCTCCCCACGACATGGGACAGGACCCCTAAGTGAGTGTCTCCCTGGCAACATGGGACATGGATTCCAGAAATGAGCCTGAACCTGGCATCAAGGATTGGGAATTCCTTTTTGACAAAAGGGGGGAAAAGAAAGGTAACACAATAAGGTTTCAGTGGCTAAGAGATTTGAAATAGAGTTGACGGGACATACTGGAGGTCACTCCTATGCAAACTTCAGCTACATATCTCAAATGGCCACAGTAAACCGTCTTCCCAAAAACCCTAAAAAATACCCAGGTCCCTATCTGAGACTCTAGAATAGTTTCACTCACTAAGTTCATTCTTCAGAAACTTAAATCCTCCAGTAAGCTCCTATGCCAACTAAGTCCCAAAACACAGAGGCAACCGCCTCTTCAGTTGCATCCCTTTTTCCTAAAATGTTGACACACCTTTTCAACATGAACAAGTTGGGATGGTACTGCCTAGACATCCCTGAAGATTGGGAAAGTGATTATGTTAGAGGAAGGAGTAGCAATAGATAAGACAGAATTTAATAAAGGATTAAGAATACTGAATCTCTATATAAGTTTATTTTTCTTAGTTCCTAGGGTATTACAATAACTAGCAGGAGAAAATTGAAATGGTAGAACTGACTTCCATAACATTCTTTGAAATTTACTATATACCTACTTGTATTGTAATTTGAAAGCTATCACCTTTTTGAATATATGCTATATTTCCCAATAAGAAAATAACTGTACATATGGAACTATAACCCACAACATTCTTGGAAATTTCCTATATAACTAATTGTTAATTCCTACTTTGAAAGTTGTCACCTTTGGCATATATGTTACAGTTCAGAATAAAGAAATAACTGAAAATGTGAATCTGCAATCCATGACATTCTTTGAAATTTGCTAACTACTAGTTAAATTTTACTTGGAAAGTTATCAATTCTATATAATTATGTTCCACAACTTTTAAAAAAAGAGGCAACTATTGATACCTGTAGGCATCAAAAACAGTTACATTTATCAGGAAAAAAACTTGCTAAAATAAATCAAAGAAGACCTGAACAAACTGAAAAACATTCCATGTTCAGGGATCAGCAGGCTTAACACCACTAAATTCTACCCAAACTGATGTACAGATTCAGTACCATACCAATCAAATTTCCCACAGACTGCTTTGCAGACATGGAGAAGCAAATGATCTAGGAAGGGTAAAGGGCATCAAATAGCTAAAACCATCTTGAAAAAGAACAATGAAGTGGGAGGTATCACCCTTCCTGGATTTAAAGCATATTGTCAAGCCACAGTGGTCAAAACAGTATGCTACTGGTGCAAAGATGGACATTGATCACTGGAATCGAGTTGAGAGCTCAGAACTAGAACCTCAGATCTTTGGTCAACTGATTTTTTAAATGAAATTTTATTAAGACATATTCTCACACCATATAATCCATCCAAAGTATACTATCAGGGGTTCACAGTATCAACACAGAGTTGTGTGTTTATCACCACAATCAATTTTAGAACATTTTCATTACTCCAAAATAATGAAAAACACCAAAACCATCCCACAACCTTCATGCCCATATTTTACAAATATATAAATATAT
Organism: Choloepus didactylus; assembly: GCF_015220235.1. Taxonomy (NCBI): domain Eukaryota; kingdom Metazoa; phylum Chordata; class Mammalia; order Pilosa; family Megalonychidae; genus Choloepus; species Choloepus didactylus. The sequence goes on along the minus strand of NW_023637607.1, from coordinate 6,933,521 downwards.
ATATAATTACTCTTTTCATTCCCCTATTTTATATATATATACATATATTATTACTCTTTTGCCTATACACTGGGTAAAGGGAGTGTCAGTCACAAGGTTTTCAAAATCACATGGTCACATGATAAAAGTTATATAATTCTACACTTATCATCAAGGATCAAGTGTACTGGATGATAGTTCAGCAAATTCAGGTATTTTTTTTTCTAGCTATTCTACTATACTAGAAACTAAAAAGGAAAATCAACATAATGCATAAGAATAACCCCCTGAATGACCTCTAACCTCTATTTGAAATCTTTTAGCCACTGATATATTAAGTTGTTTCATTTCTTTTCCCCCTTTTGGTCAAAAATGCATCATTGTCAATCCCAGGATGCTAGGCTAGACTCACCCTGGGTGTCATGTCCCACATAGGGAGGAAGGTAGTGTGTTTAATTGCAGAGCTGGTTGAGAGAGCCCACATATAAGTAACAAAAGTTTTTCTCTGGGGGTGGCCGTTAGAATAATTATAAATAGGCTTAGCTTTTCCTTTGCAAGAATAAGTTTCATATGGGCAAGCTCCAAGATTGAGGGCTTGACTTATTAAATGGGGAGTACCCAATATTTGTGAGAATATCAGGAATTCCCCAGGTGAGAGAGTTTAGTATTTCTATACTTTCCCCCAGTCCCTCAAGGGGACTTTGCAAATACATTACTATTTTCTGCCCAAAATACTCTGGGATGTATCAGGGTATTACACTAACCTGTACAAAATAACAATCATTCCCTATTCTAGGTTCCATGTAATCATGCTGTTTAAAAAACTGACCATACTGGTTAGATTAGAAAGTGTGTCTCACTCCTTTATAAGTTTGGATCAGCTTCCTTTCCCATTTGACATTGCATAATGTCTTAGGGTTCTTTTAACGTGATGTTTTTTCTAGCATCACTTCCTCTGGGATACCTTCATCCTTTTCTTCACACCCACTTTCCTCCTTTGTGCTTCTCTGGGAAATGGGGAATGTAGGCCTGAGATGGAATGGGCAGGACCCTGTACTCTGATGATGGAGCTCACACATTATCCCCTGCTTGAAACCCAAAGAGAAGTTTGAGTCTTGTTGTCTGACTCCTGCTCTGCTCCTTCATCCTAAGCAGTAGTTCTGAACATGACAGTGGCTTTGGAAAAGGCAGCATTATACACTGTGGTTGTTTCTGACAAAGAGGTAGCAGAAAAAGTGCACCTGCTTCTTCTCTCCCCAACTAGAGGCCTCAGCAGGTAGACACAGTATAGAGAATGAAGGTTCATGGGGCCATCTTACCTGAAGACATCTTTTGCCCACTCTGGTCCAGCTCAGACCTGCCTTGAATCTTCCAAGACTTTGTTTCTTGGGTCTCCTATGGTCTCAAGGGCCTGTTTCCACCCAAGTCAGAGTGTAGTTTCCAAGATGCTCTACAAACAAAGAGACTGTGTTTTTAACCCATCCATTTATAAAGCAAAGATCTCTCTGGAAAACTTCTACCAATGGGGTAAGGAAACTGAAAACTAGAAAGCTAGTCCTGCCTTTTCAATGTGTCTTTCCTTTTTACGTTCCAATTCGAGCTCCAGTTCCTTACTGGCTGAACCAGGGGACAATTTTAGTGACACACCTTATGCTCCAACAAATTGACTACTGTCCTTCCACCCACATTTCTGCCAAACTGCTCTCTACTTGTCATAATTTTACCAAGCAGAAGTCCTGGGCTGACCTGAGAGGAGCACGTGACTTTATTTTGCCTTCATTGTGGTATCCCCATTCTACCAATGGGAAGCAGAGACCCCAGAGGATAACTAGTGTGTAGCCCAAAGTCTCTCTGCATGAAAACGGAGGAATCAGGGCTTGAACTTAGACCTGATTTTCATCCAAATGATGTACCTCTCACCACAGCGTTCAGTTTTCCAGCAGCTAGAGGACAGAAGGAGTGTGCAGACTCAGCAAATTACCCTTCAGCAGGAGAGAAACATCCTTACCAGTGTTGGCGTTGTCTGACCAAACCTGGTTTCTAGTTCTTTACAGGGGAAAATCTCATGAGATCTTGAAGATCTCTAAAGGACCTGAACAGTGAACCCAAAAGGGGTTTGTTTTCATGGGCTGGGGGACCAGGGGATTGATGAGTGGAAGTGGTGTGGGAGAGCATTTGGGGTGAGGGAGGGTTGATAAGAAGGGGTGAAGATGGTAGGGCAGGATTGGGCCCTGGCCTGGTGCCTGTAAAGAGGCTGGTCCTGGGGTAGGAAAGGAACTGGGCTTGGTGGGGAGAGGGGACTAGGCTGCTCTTGAGGTGGGGGAGGAGCTGGGCTTGGGGTGGGGGGAGGGTATAGGGCCAGGCTTCAGGTCTGGGGAACTGGGGTGGGGGGAGGGGATTGGCTGGTCCTGGGGTGGGGAAGGGGCTGCGTGGGGGAGGAACAGGGGTGTGGTGGTGGAGAGGCCTGGGAGAGGCTTGAGGGTTTAGAAGGTGTAGGGCTTGGGGTTGGGTGCGGGGCTGCTTCCCCCATGACCACACCCACCAAACTGCAGGGCTGTGGGACAGAAGAGTTGAGACCAGGGCCCACCTCTGCAACCTACTCTTCTGGTGCCCACTTTACCCCTTCACATTCGGGGTGCAAGGCCTGGTCTGTAGGGGTTTGCTGAGCTCAACAGCAAACGGCGGGCGAGGCTCGACCCCGGTGCCCCACTCCCTCCTCCACAGGGGACGCCCGCTGCTCTTTACCCCACTTTTGCCCACCCGGAAGTGGCGGCTTCTCTCCCCCGAATTCCCTTCTCTCCAGAATGTTCTTTGTTCATTTTGTTTCTTACCTCACCAACAAGTATCTTCTCCAGAGTCTCACCATGCCGGAAAACTCAGAATGCTGAGGAGGGTCTGGAGAGCGTAGGCTGGAGTGGACACTGATCCAGGAGAAGCACATTGCAGGGCAGGAACAGGTTCTCCACAGATGCGCCTCTTCGCCGTCCAGCCTCACATCTGCGGCACCAGGTAGCTGCCAGGGACCCCGAGCGCGCACGCATGCGCCTGACCAGTGCCCGCCCACACGCCGGGACCAGCAGCCAATCAGCGGTTGCAGCCGGCGTGTGCGGGGGCGTCGGCGGCATCAGGGCCTGAGGAGGCCTCCTTGCCGCGGGCTTCGCCTGGGGAGCGCTGCGGGGCGGTTTCGCCTCCGGGAGCTTCGCACCGCTAATGGAATTTCTGGAATATACAGATTGAAGGGCAGTTAAATGGATGAATGAGTAGTAGAACAGAGAGAAAAATATACACACACACATAAATAAATGGGATCATGTAATAAGGCTGGTTTATTGAAATATTCATATACCATGAAATTCTACCTTTTCAACTGTACAATTCAGTTTTTTGTATATTTGCAATGCTGTGCAGCTATCACCCCTCTTAATTTTAGAACATTTTTCTCACTCCCCTAAAACAAACCCGTACCACTCCTCACCGTTTTGGCCCCTGACAACCACTAATTGACTTAGGTCTCTATGGATTTGTCTTTTCTGGACATTTCATATGAGGGGAATCGTATAACATGTGGTCTTTTGGGTCTAGATTCTTTAACTCAGCATCATGTTTTTAAGGTTCATTCATATTATATAATCTACAAGAACTTCATTCCTTTTTATACCTGGAAAATATTCCATTGTATAGATACACCACATTTTGTTTATCCATTCATTAGCTGATGGATATTTGGGTTACTTCTACTTTTTGGCTATTATAAGTAATGCTGCTAAGAACATTGTCTGCATGTTTTGTGTGGATGAATTTTTCAATTCTCTTGGGTTTAAGTACCCCAGGGTAGCATTGCTTGTGCCCATTGTTAACATTGTTTTTTTTCCGTACGTAATTCTGAGGTATATGCAGTTTTAAATGTTGGATTAACAGGTAGGTGTATCTTTGAAACTCTTTATCTCCAAGGTAGTTCTCTCTTCAAAGTACCCAATTTTGATGTAGATTTAATGAAGGGTTTTTAAAAGCTTGATTGTCTAATGTTCTCCAAATATAACATTACTAAATCAGCCTAAAAAACCAACTTGTGTTGATCTGAACTGTAAAAAACTAAGTTGTCCCACTTCGTGTTTTTATTTTATCCTAAATATTTCTTCAGATTTTCCTTGTTTCTATAATTCACTTAGTTGCCCATCATAAGTATTTATTGATATAGCCTTTTGTACATCAAGCATTCTATCCACTAAGGAACTGGACTAAAACATTCAGGGGAGTGACTTCAGCTACAGTTTTGATTTGTGAAATGTAGTCATGATGATTTTTAATATGGATGACTATGATTTTGATCATGATTGCCTGTCTCTCTCCCTCATCTAACAATACATATGGCTCCTTCATGAAGCCTTGGTCAGGACCCAGTGTCAATGAACCTCCCACTTGCCAGGGTGACAGTCATCAACAGTGGTCCTTGCGGCCATCTCCCTTGGTGAAGGTGTGCATGCAGTCCAGGCCTGGAGCTAACGAGACCTCCTGTCAGTTGTTCTTTCAGTATTGCAGAAAGGCAGAGGGCCTTGGAGGCATATATGAGGGTGGCACAGGCCTCTCACCAGGACCTGGAGAACTTCCTCAAGTGGATCCAGGAGGCAGTAACCATGCTAAACGTGCTGGCAGGTGTCTCTCAGTGAGAGGATGCCCTCCAGGACAGCACCCTGGCCAGGTTGCTCAGGCAGCAGGTGCAGGTGAGTGGGGGGAGCACAAGCAATACCTTCACCTGGGGCACACCCAGACCCATCCACCTGCAGACTAGTGGCTGTTAAATTAGAAGCTGTGGTTGACATCTTGCTCTGTTGTGAAATCCATGTTCCCTGGGGAATGATATGTTTCTAGTAACAAGATTTATAAATTATTTTATTTAGTATTAGAGGCAGAATACCTTGCTTTATGGAAGAGATACTTGTTGATTTAGACTTATGGGCTCATAGTTATTCTGTTGTCCATCATTTTCAGCCCTATTACAAATCAGCCTATTGTATCCTAAGTTATAATGGTATTTTCCCTTAACATGAAGTTGTTTCTTCCCCTTTTATCAGAAATACTTAATTTAAAAACCACAAAACACTCTGTGGCTTGGTTTCTATCTAAGGATGTAAGTTCAAAGGTACTTGTTTTATATCTTTTGCTTGATAATTGATTATATGGGTAGTCTGAGGTTCAAATCTTTCTTCCACATGAAATGTGGTAATACAAAATCTTTTAAAGAATTTTTGTGGACCCTTATAAAGCATGCAGGAAGCTTCGCACTGCCCCTGAGTGCCCTCAAAGCCCCTTTTCTAGGTGGAATGAGCCATACTTGCAGTCATGTAGACCCTCTTGCTTGGAACTTGGCTCAAGGCCCTTCTCTCTGCTGTGGCTGTACCACTACTTGCTCCTTAGGCCACGTCAGTCTCATGTGGTTTGTCAGTGACCCTTTCTGCAGGCTGGGAGTGGGTGTTCCCTCCACTGCCACAGATCATGCACTTCTCTGAAGGTGGCCAGATCTGACTTCGGGTGCTGCCTGCACAGTGCCCTGGGTGCAGTCCTGAAAACACACCACCAGCCACCCTAGAGACACCACCATGGAATGTGGTCTGAAGACCCTGTCTGAACCCTTTCTTAGTAATTTTTCATAAAATGTTCCCAGTATGCAGATCTGGATCAAGGGTAGAGAGACTTTCTTTGAACAGTTCTTATTCTTACAAATTTTCTTTAAGATTGTTTTCATTAAAATCATACAAAAGTGGGGGACAAAAAGAGAACTGTTTTGGATAAACTTATTTCTAAGTTGTTCCCCACATAAGGATGATTATGGAATTTTTCTCCTGTATTCTCAAGCTTAATTAGATGAATGTCCTTGCCCACGTGTGTTGCTGTTATTGATGGCAGGGAGGCTTCTGACTTCCTACTCTTTGCACAACCACTTCCTGACATGGTGATGAGGGTGACCCGGCAAGTATTGGGTGAAATCTGCTCTTTCACCTCCCTGCACTGGAACCACAGGGGGTGTGCCAGTTTGAATGTATTATGTCCCCCAAATGCCATTATCTTTGATGTAATCTTGTGCGGGCAGACATTATCAGTGTTGGTTAGATTGTATTTCTTTGAGTGTTTCTTTGGACTGTGTCCCACCCAGCTGTGGGTGATGATTCTGAATGGATAATTTCCATGGAGCTGTTGCTTCGCCCATTCAGGATGGGTCTAAGTTGATCAGTGGAGCCATGTAAATGAACTGACATAACAGAAGGAACTCAGTATGGCTGTGAGTGATGTTTTGAAGAGGAGCTACAGCTAAGAGGGACACTTTGAAGAAAGCACAGGAGGTGCAGATGAGAGACACTTTGAAGATGGCCACTGAAAGCAGACTCGTTGCAGAGAAGCTGAGAGGACAGATATCCCAAGTGCAACTAAGAGTGACATTTTTGAGGAACTGCAGCCTAGAGAGGAACATCCTGGGAGAAAGCCATTCTGAAACCAGAACTTTGGAGCAGATGCCAGCCACATGCCTTCCCAGTTAAGAGAGGTTTTCTGGACACCATTGGCCATCCTCCAGTGAAGGTACCTGATTGCTGATATGTTACCTTGGACACTTTCTGGCCTTAAGACTGTAACTGTGTAACCAAATAAACCCCCTTTTATAAAGGCCAATCCATTTCTGGTGTTTTGCATCCCGTCAGCATTAGCAAACTAGGATGGGGGCCACCCTGAATAATAACCATGGACACCCTTGGGGAGTATCTGGCTTTTGGTGTTCTAGTGGGCTCTACAGGTGTGTGTGCCCTGGAACATCTTGTTCTTTGTGATTTCAGCAACTATAAGGCTGACATATCAGTGGTCGTACAGCTTGATTTATGCAATTGTATTAAATTCCCAGGCCTCCAGGCTATGCACTTAAGTGGGGGGTGCTTATGGACAAAGAACAGCAAGACCCCAGCCTCTCCTAGACTTTCAGGGCTCCCATGCACACATCGTATCTTGGTTATGTACTTACCATAGCCAAAACTCTTCTCACTATTTAATGAATATGCAAACTTGGGAAGAAATATATGTAAACAGAAACATTTAGAATATTTCTAAATAAAAAAATTAAGCACAAGATGATTTGTCTTATGGAAAATGGCATCTAGGCAAAAATGTTAATGATGAAAATACAAAAATAATTGCTTCTCAAAAATAATTTAGTGTGGCTAAACTAGTCTGTTTTACCTCATAGGAAGAGATAAACAGGGAATTAAGAGCTCATTAAAATCTCCTTGTTTATCTAAGGATAAACACCTCATTTTTTTCCATTTAGGATATTATTCAGTAGGTTAGAGTAATTTCAGTGCTGCCCATCCTCCTCCTCTTTTGCTAAATGCTTTTTATTTTAAAATGTCCATTTTATTAGAAAGCAACTCCATGATTTCCTGTGAGTGCCTTTTAGGTTGGTGACTGTGAGGGATGCAGTTTCTTTAGCTGAGAATACCTGAGGCACGAGAATTTGTTTTCCTGTGGACTTTTGTGTGGATGGCTCTCCTGTTCTGCAGGTAAACAAATACTTAAAATGGAAACCTTGGAAAGTTAACTGTTGGAGTAAAATGAATGTGAACAGGGCCCTGAAATCACACAGTCTGTTCTCAGCAGTGGTGAGGTGGGAGATATGGGGCCATGTGTGGGGTCTCCCAGGGTGGAAGGAAGACCCCTTGCACAGGGACAGGGTGGGGCTGCTTTACCCACCCATTGTGGATGTGTCGCCTCCTGGCTGTGACGGCCTGGTCAAGGGCACAGGAGGACTTCACAGAGATGAGCATGTTGAAGCCTCCATTGGAAGCACCATGGAAGAGGACCCTGCATTTCATCCTGCGAGGGTCATCTCCTGGGCATGAGCCTTTACCCTCCATTGTCCTGCTGCAAAGTGTGGGGACTTTATCCCCAGCAAAAGCCCCATGATGAAAGGAAACCTGATCCTTTGGTGACCTACAGGAGAGAGAAGCTCCTGGGGAGTGGAGCCCTCAGATTGTGGCAGGTCTTGCTGCCATATGTCTTCTGGCCATGGGGAGAGCTCAGTAAGGCACACTGAGCAGGAGAGGGGTGCTGTGAGATTTCTTCTCTGGTGGCATTATAGAGAATGGAGGGGAGCTGCGTGAGACTGCCTGCTGAGCCACTGTTGGGATGCGGTGACCATGCAGGCCAAGTGAGGTGATGGCCAGAAGCGAGGCAGTGGCAGGAGGGCTGGACCTGGTGAGTTGACAGTACAGGGAGCCAGAGAGGGGAGGGCAGGAGGTGAGGGGACCCCCAGCAGCCTTAGAACCACAACTGGGGGAGAATACAGAGGAGACTGTGAGCACAGGGGGCATCTGTGCAGCATGATGGGTGGTCCCCTCCATCCCACCCATGCTGGGAGGGGCATCTGTTCAGAGAAGAGAACTAGGCCACAGGCACAGAACATTCTTTGCCCTTTTTTTGTTCCAGTGAAAACCTAAGATTGACTTCCCAATAAGTTTCTCTCCTAATACAAATGCTATTCTTTTTTTTTTTTTATTAAATTCAGTTTTATTGAAATACATTCACACACCATACAATCATCCATGATATACAATCCACTGTCCACAGTATAACATAGTTATGCGTTCATCACCACAGTCTATCTCTGAAGATTTTCCTTATGTCAGAAAGAACCAGAACAAGAATAAAAAATAAAAGTGAAAAAAGAACACCCAAATCATCCCCCCATCCCACCCCATTTGTCCTTTAGTTTTTATCCCCATTCCTCCACTCATCCATACACTAGATAAAGGGGGTGTGATCCATAAGGTCTTCACAATCACACTGTCACCCCTTGTAATCTACATTATTATATAATTGTCTTCAGGAGTCCAGACTGCTGGGTTGCAGTTTGGTAGTTTCAGGTATTTACTTCTAGCTATTCCAATATATTAAAGCCTAAGAGGTGTTATCTATATAGTGCATAAGAATGTCCACCAGAGTGACCTCTCAACTCCATTTGGAATCTCTCAGCCACTGAAACTATTTCGTCTCATTTTGCATCCCCCTTTTGGTCAAGAAGATACTCTCAGTCCCACGATGCCGGGTCCACATTCATCCCCGGAAGTCATACTCTGCGTTGCCAGGGAGATTTACACCCCTGGGAGTCGGGTCGCACATAGTGGGGAGGACAGTGAATTCACGTGTCGAGATGGCTCAGTTAGAGAGAGAGAGGGCCACATCTGAGCAACAAAGAGGTACTCAGGGGGAGTCTCTTAGGCACCATTACATACAACTTTAGACTCTCCTTTGTGGTAATGAGCTTCATAAGGGCAAGTCCCATGCTCGACGGCTCAGCACATCAAACCGCCAGTCCCAATGTTTGTGACAACATCAACACCAGTCCAGGTGAGGATGTCCAACACATCCGCACCTTCCCCCAGATCCTCGGGGCTGGGGAGGGGGAGGCTGTAAATATATTTTTTAGTATCTGCCCAAATTACTCTAGGATGTGTCACTATTTCACTCCAGCCTATACTAACCTACTGTATCTCACTTCCTATTCAAAGTTCCATGCAATTGTGGTGACAAACGCTATTCTTGAGGGTCATGGCCACATACTAGGATTCTGTTATTTTAGTTACATTTCTTAGCTTCAGCTTTACGTTTCAGTGACACTGTTTAAGTAAGATTCTTTCCTGAGTCAAACTCTGCAGCTGCCCTGCTGCTATTCTGGGCTGATATGACAACAGGTGGCTGTTTTTATTCTCTAACGAGTTGCAGTTGGGGATTCTTTTATTTTCATCTCCTTCCTTCCCTTTCTGGCCACTTTTCATCCCCTAGAAGCTGTGGATTGTTTTTGCTGGCCCCACCCAGCTCCGTGAGTACCCTGTTTTGGTGATAAGCACCTTGTCTTGGGAGCCTTACCTGCTGGTTCAGGGAGATGAATTAGAATTAGAGCTTCATATTTCATAACAGTTTATGAAAATATAATTCACATAGCAAATAACTCACCCATTTGGAGTGGAAAAATACAGTGGCTTTTATATATTCACAAGAGCAGTGCAGCTATCACCACCACCAGTTTTAGAAGGTTTTCATCACCCCAAAGTAAAACTGGTATCTCCCAGCCCTCCAAGCCCCACACAGTCACTAATCTTCCCTCTTCCCTATATATTTGCCTGGTTGCTTCCTGTTTTAATGACTTCACCAGTTGACTGCCTCGCCTGATTTTGGCTGACATAGTTATTTTGATTTTGTTAGACTGTCCAGAAGGAAGCAATGTGGATTCTCAGTAGAGATCTACATGGAAAAGATAAACAGAAGCTCAGAGTGTGCTGCTTGATGAACACAATTCCAAGACCCAATATAGCACTTTAAATCATGATGAAATGAAGGACTAAGGGGAAAAGTGAAGTAAAAGAAGAGAAGCAAACAACTTAAAAACCCTCTGAGGTGCAGTTAGGTGGATTTGGGGTCTTGAACATCTTGCCCAATGTGCCTAAATTACAACTCCTGGAATAAGATGCATTCTGAGCAATGTCTTGTGATGAAGTCCAGCCATGGTATAGGGGGACTGGGGGACTGCAGCCCCAGCCAGAGCTCCAGCAGGACAGACACTAGAGAGGGGATTCCAGCCTCTATTACTGGTTGTGCCCCTTGACCTAGCAACTTAATCATTCTGAGTTGTTTTGTTCAGCTTTGAAATGGGGATTGAAGCCCTCACAGTGCTTGGCATGGCTGCCATCCAAGACAATGCTGCATCATTTTCCCCAAACCCAAAGCATCCCAATATGTGTTCATCCTTACGTATCATCACAGTCTTCTGCCTCTTACCGTAAAATTAAAGTAGCTTTATGCAAATAAAAGGAGATCAGGGAGATGCTGTCCAGAGGGTTTTGTGGCATTTTGGGCTGCTTGTTCTTTGCTTACAGACATTATTATTACTGTTATTATTAAGTTTGCTTTTCATTGAGGTGTGCTCACCACTCCAGTCCTAACACCTTTCCTGCTAGGTAGGCACAAGAACCCTGGGTTAGCTCTGACCCTTCTTTTGGTAAAGCCACATACCCCACAGGTGTGTTGTGTTGTATTGCATTACACTGTGTTGTTTCAGACCATCTTGCCCTCAGAGCTGCCTGGCTGTGATTTATTGGCCCCTAATGTCTGGTCTGATATTGTTGGGAGCAGGTCCCCTCCTGCTCCTCTGGAGACTGATCACAGGCAGTGTCTGTTCTCCATGCATCTACCCAGCCCTGCCTGAGCTGCAGCTAGCCAGGGGTGAGCACACCCTCCTTGCCAGGGTAGCAAGCCACTGCCCCTCCATTCCTTCATATAAACTGCTGCAAGGCTGGCACTGTGCAGACATGCTGGGTCTGGGTTCCTGGGAGATGCCTGCTTTGAAGCTGCAGCTGTAATGTTTCACTTCCTGCCCTTTTTTGCTGTGGAGCACACTGCTCCCCAGAGGCAGGCAAACAGCATTCCATTGCTGAACAGCTTGCTTCAAGTTCTCTCCCTGCCTGGCTGAGCAAGGGCTTGCTAGCAACGTCTGCTGGGGCCTTTCCGTGCTGTGTTTGTGTCTTATTTTTTTGTTTGTTTGTTTTTGATTGGGAAGAAGTTGGAGGAATACCAGCCTCCTTTACACTAGAACCTGAACCCTGTATCTTCCAAATGCATCCCTGGTAATGGGCAGACTGTGGTCAAACAACCCTGAGGAAATGATCCTGACTCTTCTTTATAGTGCAAATCCTGTGGTGTCCCCAGAAGTGTGGTAAGTTTAAGATGATGACTGTGGTGTGGACATCTGTGCAGAAAGTTGTTTTGTTGCATCGTTTGAAGAGGATGGAGTCTCCTCTTCTCAGTTTCAGAAGCTCTGTAAGGTAACTGTGGTTGGAGCCAGGATCTTGGGGACCTGGCAAATCTCCTGTTTTTCAGCCTCTGAAAGTTGATCTTACTTAGTTTGTAGAAATATATCACCTTTCTCAGTAACTGTAAAAGCTGATACAGGGAATTGCTTCGTGCAGTTTGATTTAAGAATCTGCAGTAAGTATTGCTTTAGTGCATATTTTATTTTGCAATGGACAAAACCTTGCCTTTGCAGATGAGCTAGTGAACTGTTGGGAGAAAAATATGTGAGCAGCTCTCCATTGGGACCTATTAACCTCTGGGTTCTTTCCAGCTTCTCCATAGAAAATGCCACACTAATCCTATGCAAATTTCAGTGAATTTAAAAGAGGAGTTTAATCTTTCAGTAGATTAGATAAAAGCTACCCATGTTTTTGTAAGGTCATTGTTTTTCTTTAAAGATATTAAAACATCTTTTTGAAACTAGCATTCTTACTCTCATTATCATAAAACATCCTCTGTATTCATGAATCTCCATGTTATAAACTTAAAGAACTTAATATCTGTTCTTCAAGAAATTCTTTGAACTTGTTCTACTGAACAGGTCGATTCAGTAGACTTCCAGAAGGCAAGTTGTTTAACAGGTGCAAATTTCAAATAACACATCATCCAAAACAGGAATCATTGAATCAACCTCGGCAATTTTTAAAAAGTTAGCAATTATAGTTTTGTTCATAATTTTGTTTTATTTAAATATGATTGTACTATGTCATTACTTGTTGCAAAACAAGGAAGGGATTTGATATAAAAGGGAGAAAGGGATTATAAGAGGAATATTAAAGCAATTTATACAGCTCCCCAGTGCCAGTTCTTCTTTTATTTCATATTCTTAGAGCCATTATCTTCATATGCCCATGAAGGTACCCTGGGGCCTTGTTAGCTGCCCAGACTCATTTATAATGGGACTGACTCTGCCAGGCAATATTATTTTTCTGATGATATAAAATGTGACATGACCAAGCACCTAAAATATGCTTTCATGGCAGCAGATTTGGGGAGGATCATTCTATTAACTTGATGATATCATATTGTTATTTCTCACTGATTGGGCAATTACATGTATTTATATCTGGAAACTTTTTATTTTGAGAAGTATTAGAAGTTAGATTAAGGTAGTGAGACATTCTTTGCAGGAATGCTTAGAAGTGTTTTCACCTGTGCAAGATGTTAATTAAAACTTAATCTAATTTAATAATTGATCTGTTTGTAACAATTCATAAGCTGAATTATTATATCAATGTGCTGGTAAAACATTTTTGTCCATGAAAAGGCAGTTTTGTTAATATAGAAGAAAACTTTAAGGAATCTTTTTAAAAAAAAATATTTTTCACTACAACTAAGAATATATAAAGCATCTTTTTTTTCCATAAAGCCAGATTTTTATCTCAAGTCAAGCTGCCCAGGTATTAAGTTAGTCTGAGGTGAAGAGAAAAAGCCCAGTGTAGAGGAAGTTGCTTAATTGGTTCCTTAATTATACCCCAAAATAAGCAGAAATTAAGTTACTGAACTCACTGGTTAAGTTAACTGTTGTCTGAAGTAATCTTAGGGCAGACATCTTGAGGTTTTATAATTTCCTAGTGAATCTTTCAAAATAAATGTTTAAATGTTTAGAATAAATGTTACTTTTTCTCTTTTAGAAAGTTTGCATTTGCATGATTGCAATTGAAATGTTCTCTTCCACATATTCTTCACACATACGCAAAATTAACAACTGCCCATATGATGAAATGAGGAATAGACGATTCCAGTACTTCCAGCAGGTGTCAGTATAAGGCAGTGGTGATAAAGGAGATTTTGGATCAAGAACTGGAAATCCAGCACAAATGATATGAAATAAATAAGCTAGTAGCAGATATGTTTTATTTCTTGATTATATTTTGAAAACTGATCTTAGTTATTGAAGTATTTAAATTCATATGGAATAATTAGAAGTTTTAGTTCCATAATTAAATGTTAATTAACAGATGCAAGTGTCAAAAACTGACACTGCACTTTATCACTGAAAAATTCTTTTGGAGTGAAACACTTATCCTAGTTGTCTATAGTAACTGAAAATAGTTAATTGGATTTTAGTTATCAGTAGTTTCTGTTTAAATGGGTTTGGCATTTACTTGCTTTAAGATGCTATAAATTCTCTTTCCCCCAAAGCAAAAAATGTTAGCATGACTTTCTCCCTCCCTATATCTCCTACAGTTTTAAAAGTTAGTCTCTTTGAAGGGATATGCTGCAACTTTCAGTGTTTTTCCACCAAAATAGAGAGGCAGTCTGCCCCTTTACAGACTGAAGTGAATGAAGAAAAAAGTTGCATTATCAAAGGGGAAATTTGGCTATTTTGAATTCATGTTGGCGTTTTGAAATCCAGCATCTGTTAGTAGTTTCTCTCCTTTCTTCCTCTTCACAGTCTCTCTTTCAACATTTATGGAGCTTCAGAGGTTTTGCTCTTTAACACTTAGCTTTTTTGCTTATTTCATACTTGTTTGTCAGAACATAGTTTATGTGCTACACACTTGGGAATTTGTGTAGAATATTGATGTTCTGCAGTTCATTTGTTCCTGTACATGTTGGGGAGCCAGGAGTCATGAAAAGAGGTGCTTGTGGAATTCACAGCTCTCAGAGTTAAGTGTGCTATTCCCTCTGTCATCTTATCTACCCATTCATTTGTATTTTTTGTCTTTAAAAACATTTCTTCTTAGTTATACATCCCATAAAATGTGGGCAAGAAACTGCAGCCAAAGTGCTATTCACATGGAGATATAATTTGCACCATTGAAGTTGCCCTGAGGACTTAAAATCACCTTTAATTATATGTAAATTTTTCCATATTTGGGTTTGACTACTCTGCTGGTTTGGATATATTATGTTCCCCAAAAAGAGCCATAATCTTTTAACCCAATATTGTTGGATGGAAACTTGATTGAGTGTTTCCATGGAGATGTGACTCACCCAACTGTGGGTAATAACTTTGATTAGGTTATTTCCAGGGAGGTGTTACCCTGCCATTCAGTGTGGGTCTTAATGAAATCACTGGAGTCCAAGAAGAGCTCACAGACAGATGGAACTCAGTGTTGCAGATGAGAGAGACTTTTGGAGAGATGCTTGGGAGCTGACACTGAGATGCTTGCCAGAGTTTGTTCTGGAGAAGCTAAGAGAGACAAACCCAGAGACATTTTGTAGGACACCATTTTGAAATGCAGGGGTTGAAACATGATGCAGGACAAGCAGATGCCAGCCATGTGCCTTCCCTGCTGACAGAGGTTGTTGGACTCCATTGGCCATTCTTCAGTGGAGATATCTTCTTCTTGATGCCTTTGTTTGGGCACTTTTATGGCCTTAGAACTGTAAATTTGTAATTTAATAAATCCCCTTTAGAAAAGTTAATTCATGTCTGGTCTTTTGCATAACAGCAGTAGGAACATCTGCTTAGTTTCTTTGAAATACTTTTTCTTAGAATATTTAAAAATATTTTTTCTTGAAGAGAACACAGTAGAAGCAAAGCTGAGTGTAAATGATTTTAAAAATGAAATTGACTTATTTGTTTTCTTTTTTATTTCTTTATTGTAGAATAAAACATATATACATAAAAGTGACAGCTTTTCAACTGCAATTTACCAAGTAGTTAGAGAACAAATTTCAAAGAATATTGTAGGTTACAGTTCCACATTTTCAGCTATTTCCTTAATGAGAAACACAACATATATACAAAAAGCTAGCATCTTTGAAAGCAGGATCCAACAAGTAATTATATAGGAAATTTCCAAAGTTATGAGTTACCATAGTTTCAGTTATTTCCTTATTGTGAAATTAATTTGTTTTCATGGTTATGTGATTGTTTTTGGATATTTTATCATTATATATATATAAATATATGTGAAGTTATAGGCTTACATATCATTAAATCTTTGGATTAAAAATTGATTGCATGTATGTTGAGTAAGAGAGGAATTTCATTAGTCTTTTTTACAGAAAGCCAATTTTCATAAAATATTTTATAATTGAAAACATGGTAGAAGCAGCTTTTTATAAAAGGTATTGGGATATGAACCATCTAGAAAATTGAGAAAAATATAGATGCAATTGGTGTTTTTAATTGAGTTCTTCATGACTTAAGCATTTTTAAATTTGATTTAATAATATAGCTTCTGTTTGCCTGCATATATATGTAAATCATTTTAGCTTAAATGGTTTTAATCATCTCTTAACTTTTTTGATAATTTCCTATCAGTAAAAATATTTTAAACATATAGCTATATATATAATTTAGAAACTATATACATAGTATGTAGTGAAGGCATATGTTAGATATTAGTAGATTATAATACATTCTTGTTTTCTGCTCTTCTTGCCCTCCAGTGAACAGTCTCCTTCCATCTGGGTCACCACTTGGTGACCATGGCTTTGAATACATAGTGAAATTCTGGCTGTCCCTAGCCCAGCCTTCTGGAGCTCTTGGACTTTCAGAATGGTGCTGACCTCAGAAGTCATCCCTGGAAAACTGTGTATTCTATGGGGTCAGATGATCTGCTCTGCTCTGGACAAAAAGTCCAGAAGATTCCACTCAGCAAGCCTGGGTTGGCTGGAGATATCTACAAAGGCCAGCTGTGCATGTGTGTAAATGTGTGAGCATGTGAGTGTGTAAGTGTGTGTGTTTATGAGGGTGTGGTCACATGTAGGTGTGAGCATGCCTGTATGCAAGTATCCAGAAGGACACATGAGTGTGTGTTCATGTATATGGGGGTTTGCATGCATGTATGTGAGGGTATGCACACTAGTGTACATGAACATGTGAGGGTGTGCACACATGGAGTATGAGAGTGTACACACATGGGAGTGCACATGTGAAGGTGTGCTCATGTATGTGTAGAAGTGTGTACCCAAATGTGCATATGAGTGTGCATGCATTTGTGAGTGAGAGAATAGGAACACGTGCACACACACATGTGTGATTGAGGCTGCTCATGCTTGTGAGTGTAAGGGTGTGAATGCAGTGTGTGTGTTTGTGAAAGTGTGTTCATGTGTGAGTTTGAGAGTGGGTGAGTGTGTGATGGTGTGTATGTGCATGAGTGTGAGGGTGTACTGGAATGTGCATTTTTGTGCATGTATGTTTTGGCATCTGAATGTATTGAGTCTGTGTGTATACATGTGTTTTCAATCATGGGAGACTTAGAGCTCTGGGGGTGATTGTAGTCCCCAAGGTCAGTGTGTGACCACACAGGACACATCTGTTGAACTCACCATCAGATTCACTGATGCAGGGGTTTACACCCCTTTTTCATTGCCATGTATGGCTCCCTTTGGAAGAGGTAGTTAATGTTGAGTGTGTGTTTTAAGAAGATATGGAATGGTTGATATTATATACACCCCATACTGTTAAATTTTATGCTTCTTATTCCCAAGCCTCCCCCCACCTCTTTTTCAGGTGGAAAATTGCTCTCCTTGAATAATTAGATCCTGGAGTGTTCTAGGAGATGGAGCTTTGCTGTGCTCCAACATATAGATGTGTTGGGTCAACACTCAGTCACCTTCAGTTCCTCTCAATAACCAAATCATATATGTGCTGTTTGAATCAAAGACTAGGTCAGGGTCCTGGAGTCCAGCCTGGAGGCAGAGCTCCCATTTGACCTGCTGCTGCTTTCAGGGGAAACTCTTGGGGTGACCAGTCCAGGGCGTCTCAGGGGCTTTAGGTAATTCAGTAACTGATTCACCTGAATGAAATTATCATAAATAAAATGCGGAACATAAAACCTTTGTGATAGTGAAGGAAAGGTAATAAAGTCAGCTGATAAGACTGAAAATCAAATTGACATGGCTTAGTGCATTTATAACCTATGGATATATAGTACATAATTTATGGAGGAAGTTGGGGATTTAACCTAAATGCCACACTAAATGTTTTGAAATAAGACTAGAATCTCAGAAAACTTGAATTCATCTTAAGTTCCTAAGGGGCTAGAAACCCATCACTGAGAACTACAATCAGCTAACCATCAATTGCAATCATCTAAAAATGTGGGAATTAGAGCAGTTTGCCTTTCAACCTGAGATCAAGGAGGAATAAGACATTATGGGAACTGTTCTGGTATTACACTACCATGTTTCCTTACCCTTTGGTTTATGTTTAATAACTCAAGTTATACATCATTAATAAACACTTTATACAATATTCAGACAAGCTCTGTCCCATCAGCTCAGGCCCTCCACTCCACTCCCAGACTCAGGCTAAGGAAGCATCTCTCAGAGCCCCGTGTGAGTCTTAGGAGGTAGATGTCAATCCATCCACCAGAGTTTGGTGATTCAGTCTGGCCTGGATGGGGCCTGGGAACTGTGAGGAGAGGCATGCCATCAGGCCTCATTATTTCTAGCTTCAGTAGAAAGGCAGGATGCTAAAGAACAATAATGAGGTTAAGGAAACTCCACCATTAGATAAGGAGGGTTGGTTTTTATGGTAATTTTATCCAGTGTTTTGAGAAAAAGTAGGTACTTCCATAAGTTGATAGTCTATAGACAAAATGCTAAAGAAAGAAAGATAAGTTATTATGTAAGAAAAATGGCAATAAAAATTTCCTGAAAACTATGGTAATTCTTTTAAATGTGTGTCTGTGTCCTCAGGAATGTGAGAGGAGTTATCTGAGAGCAATAAGTGAGGACCAGGAGTTTCGCTTCTCTAATGGCTGAAGGAGGTCTTATGGGATTCGACCCTCCTGTAGTTAACAACTACAACCTCAGGGAAGATAACAAAAACTGTGACCTGAAGTCATAGAAAACTGAACAAAATCAGAGAGATTCTTGAGTAAAATTTACAAGAAAAAAAAGGACAGCATGAGTGAAGTATCTAGTTTCTTGGCTTTTAGCTTGGAGACATGTAGAGGCTAAAATTCTTATAACCTCCCCTTACACAAACAACACGTCTACAGTGCTTTTGGATGAAGAAACAGAAGACTGAATCAGAGAAACCATATTTACTAGAAAGGGAGAGTGGGATCCCAGAAAGGAGAGAACTTAAAAGGAGATCTTTATAGTCTGTATTTAAGCCATTCCGAAGTATAACTAACTACTGAACAACACTTGAGCAGGGCAAAATCCATGCAACCCAAACCCAACTGTGGATACATAAATGAAGATTTTATCCGTCACTCAGAAAGCAGAGTTTGCAATTTGAATTTAAAAGTTAATTGCCTCCTAAAATAAAATAAAACACTCTTCAAAATACTATAAGGGAATCTAGAATCCCCACAACATAACATCATAATACACAGAATAAAATCCAAAATTAATTAACATGTGAGGAATGAGGGAGATATGACCTATTCTCGAGGAGGAAAAAGCAACACAGACCAATATGAAGATTTCCAAAATGATGAAATTAGCTGATAAGAATTTGGAAGCAGAACAATAATTCTAGAAAAATAAGCCCTGGGGGAAAATGAATAGATTCAGTGTAAAGAGAGCAGAAAGAGAAGAGAACATGGATAAGAAAGTAAACTCGAGGAGTAAGAACAAATGCAAAGAACAAAGAGAAGGAGAAATTTTGAATCATGAGACTCACCATGAAAGTTCCCCCTCAAAGGTGTGAAATAGACTTTATGAAGAAATAATCTTTATGCTGCTCATGCCACTGAGATATTGTACTCATTTTCAGGAAATAAGGCTTCTTTGGCATTTCTAATCATTGGAAAAGAGAAACGTCAAAAAATATAACTTAAAGTACAGTAAATTAAAAAAAATTTTCTCCCATCTGTGGAGTCTGTTGAGGCCAAGGAGAAACTGGGAATTCACTGATTCAAATAAATAAATAGAAGTTTCTACTTGGGAAAATATTGAAGAGAGAGTAATGACAGTCACATTAGAAATCAGAGAAGATCTACCCTCTATGAGAAGCAATAGCTGAACTTGAGTTTTATTGTTTAAAATGAAGATTCAAAAGAAGGATAAATACAAGCTTTGTGGAGGTTTTTGTGGAGGTTTTTCAAGTTGGAACTCAAGCAATGACCCTTCGCATTTTCCTACAGCTATTGAGTTAAACTGAAGGTAGAATATCACAGTATGGCAACAGATATCCACCATCAAATCTTGAATAGCTTTATGGGTGATTCTCTTGAACACAAGTGAAGAACACAGACTCATTTCATAGTAATCTTCTATTTACATAAATCTTAAAAAGATTTAACTACCTTGCCTGGATCCAGTTGAGTCCACGGAATCATTTTCTTTTTCAGTTCCTCTTCATATTTCTTTGCATCTGTCCTCTTGATGACTAATTTATTTTTGAAGCAAATGAGTTCTTCAGGTTCTAACTCCTAGAAAATGGAAACCATAGATACCAAAGAAATTGTAGTCATCATGCTTTCCAAATTTTCCACATACATCACTATCAGGTAAACTTATCAAACTGCTTCATTCCCCCACCCCCAATGTTCAGTTACAGCCTCAATTGCATATATGATGACAGTTCTGTTCTCTAGATTATTGTTGCTTTTTTTCTCATTACTATCTACCAAGACATATAATAAGTCATTTTTAAAAGACATTATGGTTAACTTTAGAAATATTTAAAAAAAAGAATATTGTGTAGTGCTTATTTAAAAAATACGTGTTGTAGGTATTATTCTTTCCTTTTGGCAAAATGCTATATAGAGATTTTAATTTCCCAGTTCTGGAGAAAAATGTCTCCAGAGCTTATGCTCTTAACAATGAGCTAGGCTGCCTTTACCTATTACCAGAATAAATGCTTTTGGACAATCTGCTTATTATTGATGTGCTGCTGTAGCCAAGGGACCTTAGATGCCAGCCACAGCATATACACACACACACCTGCCTTCTTGACCATTCTGGGCAAATGTGAACCATAGCATCATAAAGCAGTAGGCTTTCCTGAAGAGAAAATCCAAGATCCAAAGGGATTCCATATTTCTTTATCTAAAAGCCATAAAATGCAAAAATATTAATTTCACATCCTTTATGCAGATGTATAACAATCTGGAGAGTACTCACTTCCAAGTGGTTTATACTTGTATGATTGACTGTAAGTGCAGCAAGTGGTGATAGTGTTCAATAACAAAGTCATTATCCTTCAGAGAGCACACGTACTTTACTAGATCATTGTACTGCTCTTTGTACCATACTGTAATTACAGGATTGAAATGGTAACTGCATTCTCTTTGTGTTTTCAAAGCTATCATGTAACTTTGATTTTATGAATACAAGCAAGTCTAGGGAGAGCTGTACGTGAGCTCATTCTCAATACAGCTCTAGAAATAGTGCTGACTAGTGAGAAGAACCTTGAACAGTAGTCAGTTTAACTATAAAACATAACTGTGCTTTACTTTTCCTCCTGTCTTTATCTTCTGTTATAATCTATAATTGCCTTTCAGGTCTTGGTTTTTAATTATGATTTTTCTACTTTATTTTTGTATATATTCTTGTGAAGCATGCCTTTGTGTAAAGGAGCATGGGATGAATAACTAGTTATATAGTTATATGATTATTTAATTTGTAGCTTTAATTATTAATATTATTTGTTATTGTTATTGTATTATGTCTCTATCATTGAGAATAACAAGTCACAAGATGATATGAGCTTTTGTTCCTTGTCCATTTTTTTCAAATCTAAATATTTGATATTCCATTATGTCTATTAATATTATACTTGGCTTTATTTTTTTCATAGGGTTATCATCTAACTATTTGTTTTACTTAAGTATCTTGTTTATTTCCTTTATTCACATTAAAATTTAATGTAAGCTCTATGAAACAAAGACTTTTGTTTTCTCTTGTACTTCTAGGAACTAGAGTGGGGCAAAGTACATACTAGCCACTTTAATATTTGTTCAGTGAAAATATGAATGACACATTAGGGGACCTGCAGATTTTGGTTGAATGTAGCCAGAAAAATATGTTTTTATATTACCTCAGAAAATTATGAAAATAGTCATAAATAAGCTATAGCAATATTGATTAATTCAATAATAACATACTGAGTACATATAAAGTGTAAGACATTAAAATATGGATAAAAATATCAAAAGGTATGGTCTCTATGTGAATGTCTAGTGTTTTCAAAGGAAATTAAGGCGTACACAAAAATAACTAAAATACACTGTAAAAAATCTCATAATATAGGAAATAATATAGGACTTGAAACTGAGGAATCAAGATAGTATTTGAGCTATGCCTCAACAGAGTATTTTTTAGATAATGGATAGGGCTTTGCTTCATCAAGTGTAGAGGTAAGATAAAAATGAAATGTTAGTCATTTCACCAAAAAGAATTAAAGCAAAGTCAGTCAAGCATTGGGTAACAATGAATAATGCAAATATCAAGAAAATTCATGAAAGGGAAGACTCCTGAGGTATGAAACAAGAATGATAATATGGAACTGAACCACATATAAATAGAATATTTTTAGGCAATCATTTCACAATGGACTAAAATTGCCTGTGGATATGTTTGTACTTTTTTCTTACAAAAATTTGGAGTGAAAAAGTTACCATTGCTATTATTCCTTCCATAATCACACTAAACTTACATAGGGAATTCACATAGACTGAAATAGATAAACATGGGAGAGCCTGATCTTAGAGGTTGATAGATCCCCCATCATTTAGCTGTGTGGACATAAGCAGGTCATTTACCCCCCTAGAGACTAGTTGTATAGTCTGTAAATAAAAGTGAAATCAACTACCTTTCAAGGTTTTATTAAGGATAAATTGTTTTGCATATAGAAGATGCCAAAATACGATGCAAGCACAGAGTGTTATAATAATTTTGAGCTCCCATTCTCCTATGTTAAGATATCCATACCCAATCTAATTCTGTATGATGGTTTTTCTGTCCTTTTGTTTTGTTGTTTTTTGAACATTTCAAGGTATTTTATGATAGACCAGAATTTTCCATTTTGCTCTCAAACTGTTGCCATTATCTTTAAATTAACACCACCCATCTAGAAAGAAAGAAAAGTATTGTCACAGTAAACAAATTGACGTTGCTTGCTTTTCAAGAAAATAAAAAGCTAAAAAGACATTTTAAGAGAATAAAAATATTCTCTAAATCCTGAGTATATTAAAAATGTATGTGTAATAAAATAATCTGTGGTTAATTTTAAACAATCACCAAAGGCTGAAACTTTGAATTTCATTGACCAAATATAGTAATTATATCCATTTCAGTTATGAAGTTTTGACCAATTTTGAAAACATTTCTAGCTTTTTTGTGTGGGGAAGTTAGCGATGTGCATAGTACAAAAGAAGGATCATTCTAAACTGTCTCTCACTTCTCTCTGAGAATCTAAATATCAAACAATAAATGGAAAAATTAAATCACTGTAACACAACATGAGGTGTCATGTAAGGATGTGTAATTATATTATGTCAAGTGATGAGAGGAGATGCTTTCCAGTTAAATATAACCAAACTCAAAGAAAATAAATCTTAACTTGAGGAGGTTTTATTTCATTTTGTTTTAGAAATTAACTGAATCAAAGATGAGATAAAATTACTTATCCATTAATAGCAACAATAATGAATTCAAAATTCATTCTTAGTGAGAGCTTCAGGATTACTGATAGTAGATAGTGCCAAAGAGGGACATTGGATCTGAAGAAGAAGGTAATCCCAAACTTCTGCTCCAATTCTGCCCCAAGACAGTACACCTTTCAATGTAAAAAAATAGTCTGAAGAAAAAATTAGTGACAATTTTTCCAAAATTTTAATAGATTGTGCCACCAAAATCTATTAGTCCCTTCTCCGCCATTCAGTGTTGTTCATTCTCCCACTGACAAAGTTGGTCAATGATTCTAACAATCTTTTAAGCAGAATTAAAGTGGATTTGAGACTTTTACCAATAATGTATCAAGAGAAGTCTTGATCCATCTTGCGTATGACAGCTGAACTATATATATTTTATTGCCATGGCAGTAAAAACTCATAAAAAAGAAAGATGAATGAAAGAAAAGGTTTTATAAGTCTTATTTATGAATTAAATATTGGTTAAATTATAGAGATTGCCATGAAAAGATAGTAAGGTGAAGAAACATCTCTGTAAAATAAAATATTTATTCATGTGTCTCTAAACCCATCACTGAAATACAGTTAAAAATTTTTGATGAAATAAACTAATTTGAAACAACTTTTCAGTCTTTGGTCTACAGGTTTTATAAAAGCACCTATTCTACAGTAGTGAGAAATCAAGCACAAAGTCTGAGTTCCCTGACTGTTACTGGAGGCAAGATGAGTGCAGTGATTAGTACAATTATTAGGTTTGGCAAAATATGTGTAGATTAGTAATACATAAAAGCAAGAACAACTTCATTAGACTTTATTATGATTAATTTCTGTAAAATTCTCAACTAATAAGCCTATATTTCCTAAAATTAGATCCTTCTGTATATTACACCCTAATTTTAATAGAGCAAGAAAAACAATTTTAAAAAAAACCCATTTCAAAAGGCCTATGTTTATGCTTCATTTCTGATTTTACTAAAGTATTTATCCTTTACAGATTTGAAACAGGCACTGTGGAGAGGTAACAGAAGATATCAAAGAGCTTTTAGTCAAAATAGGAAAAAAAAGAAAAACAGATATAGACACCAGAAACATGTTGGTAACAAAGTCATTTTAATAAACTGCAACATTTATGAGTGTGTGTTTGACCTGTCAAAGAATAGTCAATAAATCAGAGATGGGCATGGAATTTTAATGATGACATGAGAACTTGATAGAATCACTTACTAGTATTTTAACCAGACTCAAAAGATAAGCATCAAAATACTTTGACATAGACATTTCACAACTTTTAAATTCACTGTTATGTTTGAGAACATTAAATCTTGTCATTTTGCACATGGAGATAACTCTGTGCTAGAATGTGACTTAACCATTAAAAGTACAGAAAATGGAAGCAGGCTGCCTGCATTCTAGCTTGCTCTGCCACTTAAAAGTGTGAACTTGAGAAAGTTAATCTCTTCTGCTTCAATTTAGTAGCCATAATAATGTCTTACTTACTTCATAGGGTTTCTCTGAAAAGTACATAATGTTAGAGTTGGAAATTGTAAATGTCCATAATAAACTTTAAAATGATGTTAGCTATTATCACTCTCTGTATAGCAATATGTAATATAATTATTTATATCTAAATCAAACTTTGCATTCTTTTTCTACCTTTATTTTATTGTAAATATCAGTCCATATATAAAACAAATATTCAGATTAACAAAGCATGATAAAGCAAACATCTGTGTAACTTTCCCTAAATTAAGATAAATAATGTTGCCATCACTTCAGAAATCCAGGTAGCAGTGCAGATTATAACAGCCCCTTCCTCTGGAGGTTACTGTGTTGCTATTTTTATTAAGATTTGCTTAGCATGTTTTTCATTATATGTGTGGGTCAGTATGCTCATTCATAAGCAATATAAGTTGGTTTTTCCAATCTTCTAATATGTTATAAATGGAAAAACATAGCATGTGTTCTTACATGCCTAGCTAACTTTGCATGTTATGGTTTTAAGATTAATCTCTGTAGCATTCATTTCTATTGCTCTCTGTATGTATTGTGTGAAATTACATATTTTGGTTATAATATCTACTTTTGTGGACATTTGAGTTGTTTCTAATTTGGTGCTTCCATTAATATTTCTGCTATCAACATTTGTACACACATCTTGTGATCCATGTAGTAAGAGTTCTTAAAATTCAGTCTTATTTCTAAAACCTTACTATTATTTTTCTAGTCCTAGGATGTATCATCAGGAGTTGGAATTCCTTGTTCATGAAATATTGTCCATTTTACTTATATTTTGTCCAAACATTTCCAAAGCAGCTACCCACCAGCAGAGTATGAGCCCACCTGTTGCACTGTCTCCTCTGCAACACTTTTATTGTCAGATTCTTATTTTATGCTGATCTAGTTGAGTGGGTTTCATTGTAATTTTAATTTAATTTTCAGGGGTATATTGGGCATTTGGATATTAACTTTGTGAGTGGATTTTTATCAATTTAAAGTAAATCTTCATATTTTTATATGAATGTTCTTTATCCATTATAAAGTTTCAAATACTTACCACTAAGTGGCTTGTCTTTTTCTTTGCTTAAGATTAATCTTTTGATGACTGCAAAGTTCTTAATTTTAAAATAGTTAAATTTGTTATTTATTCTTCCCAGGTTGTGCTTTTTAATGTCTTACTACAAGAGCCTTTCTCTATCTCAAAATCATGAAGATATTCTCTTCAGATATTATCTTCTAAAAGTTTCATTTACTAGCTTTTCACAACAAAAAAACAAATCCAAAAACATTTAATTATACACCTTGACGCAGTAAGAATTTATCTCCCTGCTATGAAAGGTTGGTTCAAGGATAAGAAAATCAATTAATGTAATCACCACATTAATAGAATGATGGAACAAAATCACATGATCATCTCAGTTGATGCATAAAAGGCATTTGACAAAATCCAGCACCCCTGCTGATATAAACACTTAGAAAATAGGAATAGAAGGAAACTTCCTCAACATGTTAAGGGACTATATGAAAACACACAGCTAATGTCATACTTAATGTGAAAGACTGAAACTTTCCCTCCAAGATCAGCATGAGACAAGGATGCCCCTTTCACCACTGTTTTCAGCATTTTACTGGAAGTTCTAGTAGAGCAATTAGGCAAGAATGAAAAGGCATCCAAATTAAAAGGAAGAAGTAAATCTTTCCTTATTTGCAGATGGCATGATCCTATATACAGAAAATTCAGACAAATCCCCAATAAAATCTTAATGCTATAAATGAATTCAGCAATGTGGTGGGAATACAAGATCAATACCTCTAAAAATCAGTATTGCTTCTATACACAGGTAAGAACAATAGGAAGAAGAAATCAAGAAAAAAATCCATTCACAATAGCAAGTAAAGATCAAATATCTAAGAATAACTCTAACCAGAATGTACAGGAAAACTAAAAACAATGCATAAATAAATTAAGGAAGACCTAAATAAATGGAAGCATTATTGTGTTCATGGACTGGAAGATATCAATCCTAAAACCCAAAGCCAATTTATAAATTCAATGCAATCCCAATCAAAATTCTAACAACCTTCTTTGCAGAAATGGGAAAGTTCAACCATCAAATTTATATAAAGTGTAAGGAGTCATGAATAATATGAGCCAATCTTGGAAAAGAAGAATTAAGTTGGCGGTCCCACACTTACCTATCTTAAGACTTATTACAAAGCCATGGTAATCAAAATGAATGGTACTGGCACAAGGACAGATTTAGAGACCAATAGAATAGAATTAAGAGCCCAAAACTCAAGCCTCTTTTTTTATGGCCAACTGATTTTTGAAAGGTGACTGAGACTGTTCAGTTGGGAAAGAATAGTTTCTTCAACAAATAGTGCTGGAAAAACTAGGTCTCCATTTTCATAAAAGAACACTTCACACCATATACAAAAATCAACTCAAAATGGATCAAAAACCTAGAGGGAAGGAGCTAAGATGGTGGCATAGGGAGGAGTGGAAGACTGTTAGTCCCCCAGGAACAATTTATAAATGACCAAAAAACTAGTAAATAACCTGGAATAACAGGGGGAGACAAATATGACTGTCCACTCATCATCCACCAACCTGAATTGGGAGGAATGCCGAGATCACAGCATAAAATCTGTAAGTAAAACTGCGACCCTGCTGAGAGCTGAGAGCTGAGAGAGGGAGCCCCTCCCTCACAGAAGCCACGTGGTGCACTCTCTCAGCCCAGCTCCAAGTGGGG
Source organism: Choloepus didactylus (assembly GCF_015220235.1). NCBI lineage: Eukaryota > Metazoa > Chordata > Mammalia > Pilosa > Megalonychidae > Choloepus > Choloepus didactylus. The sequence continues at coordinate 6,905,911 of NW_023637607.1, read as the reverse complement.
TTTTAATGTTAACTGCTCATTACAGACAGCGAATCCTCAACAAGCAGACAGAGGCTTTTGGTGACAACTGACCTTGGGAGAGTTAGGGAACATATCTGTCTCAGTACAGGGAGCCCAGAGGATTGGGTGCTATTTCTGGCTGATGGGTGAACCTGGGAGTTTTTCTGTCCCTTTCTCTCTCTGTGGAGAAAACCTCAGCTGTGCTCTGCCTGCAGCACTTTGCAGTAAAGACGGCCTCAGCCATTTTAAAATCAAAACACTTTGATCAGCAGAATCACAGAAACAAAGAACTTATTGATAGGCAGATGACATCTCTGGAGGGGGCATAGCTACCCAAGAGGAAAGAGAGGGGCCCAGCACTACTGCCCTTCTTTTAGTCTTTCTGGAACCAGACCCCAAAGCCTGGGGGAGGAGAGCCACAGGCCACACCCTCTTACACAGGCAGTGACAGGCTGACAGGTGCATCTGCCAGGCAGAAAAGCACAGGTGTCTCAATCCTCTACGAAAAGCCATCAGGGAAAACAGATACTGAAATATTACCTCCCTCTGTGACCTGAGCCTGTTCTCATCTGGGAAAACCTGATTGGGGTGGCCTGGGAGGTCAGATGCCTAGACAACAGAAAACCACAACCTACACTAAGAAAAATGAAGCTATGACCCAGTCGAACAAACGTACACTTCAACTGAGATACAGGAATTTAAACAACTAATGTTAAATCAATTCAAAAAGTTTAGAGAATATTTCACAAAAGAGACAGAGGCTGTAAAGAAAACACTGGGCATATAAGGCAGAAATTGAAAGTTCAAAAAACAACCAGTAGAATATATGGAAATGAAAGGCACAACACAAGAGATGAAAGACACAATGGAAACATACAACAGCAGATCTCAAGAGAGGCAGAAGAAAACACAAGAACTGGAGAACAAAACACCTGAAAGCCTACATGCAAAGGAGCAGATGGAGAAAAGAATAAAAAAATATGAGCAACATCTCGGGAACTTAAAGATGAAACAAAGTACAAGAATGTGTATCATTGGTGTCCCAGAAGAGAAGAAGAGAAGGGAAAAGGGGCAGAGGCAATAATAGAGGAAATAATCAATGAAAATTTCCCATCTCTTATGAAAGACATAAAATTATAGATCCAAGAAGCACAGCATACTCCAAACACAATAGACTGAATAGGCCTATGCCAAGACACTTAATAATCAGATTATCAAATGTCAAAGATGAAAAGAGAATCCTGAAAGCAGCAAGAGAAAAGCAATCCATCACATACAAGGAAGCTTATAAGACTATGTGTGCAGATCTCTCAGCAGAAACCATGGAGGCAAGAAGAAGTGGTGTGATATTTAAGATACTGAAAGAGAAAAACTGCCAACCAAGAATCTATATCCAGCAAAGCTGTCCTTCAAATATGAGGGAGAGCTCAAAATATTTTCCAACAGATGAGAGACTTTGTGAACAAGACACCCACCCTAGGATACTAAAGGACACTGCAGAGTGATAGGAGAAGACAGGAGTGCATGGTTTGGAACACAATTTTGGGAGATGGTAGCACAGCAATGTAAGTATGCTGAACAAAGAACTATGAATGTTGAGGAGAAAGGTTGGGAGCATGTGAGACACCAGAAGAAAGGAGGAAAGATAAAGACTGGGATGTGTAACTTGGTAAAATCTAGAGTGTTCAACAATTGTGATAAAATGTACAAATATGTTTTTTACAAGGGAGAACAAGCAAATGTCAATTTGCAAGGTGTTAAAAATGGGGAGGCATTGGGGGAGGGATGCAATCAATGTAAACTAGAGACTGTAACTAACAGAACCATTGTATTATGCTTCCTTTAATGTAACAAAGGTGATACCAAGGTAAATGAGATAAGAGGGGGGGATAGGGAAGGCATGTTAGACACTTGACATTGGTGGTGTTGTCTGACTCTTTACCCTACTTTGATTTAAGGTTACTTTTCCTTTTGCTACTTCCTAGCTCTCATTTTTCTCTGCTTTCTTTTCCCTCTCTACCTTCTTTGATGCTCCCTCCTGCCTTGTGGAAGAAATGTAGATGCCCTTATATAGATAGTGGTGAAGGTGGTGAACACATAAATATGTGACCATACAGAGAACCATCAATTGTTTACTTAGGTGAATGTTATGAAGGTCTGAAATGGTGGTGAACACCCATCACTTAGTGTGATATGAACAAAAACCATCTTTAAAAAAATGGGTTGATGTCAAAACCTCAAGGGCAATATACTGATGAAATAAGCCAGACACATGAGGACAAATATTACAGGGTCTCACTGATAAGAACTAATTAAAATATGTAAACTCATAGACATGAAATATAAGGTACCAAGATATAGGATGAGGCTTAAGAATGGGGAGTGGTTGCTTTGTATGAGCAGAATGTTCAACTAGGATGAACTTAAATGTTTGGAAATGAACAGAGGTGTCAGTAGCAAGATGTGAGAATAACTAACAGTGCTGAATGGCATGTGAATGAGGTGGAAATGGGAAGCTCGGAGTCATATATGTCAATAGAAGGAAAATTGGAGGTCAAAAGATGGGAATGTATAAAACTGAATCCTATGGTGGGCAATGTCCATGATTAACTGTACAAATATTAGAAAACTCTTCCATGAACCAGAACAAATGTATGACAATACAACTAGAAGTTAATAATAGAGGCATATAGGGAAGAAATATATACCTATTGCAAACTATATACTACAGTTAGTAGTAGTTCAGCATTCTTCATAAACAGTAACAAATGTACTATACCAACACTATGAGTCAACAAATGAGGGGGGTTGTTAGGGATATGGGAAGATTTGAGTTTCCTTTTCTTCTTTCTTTTTTTTTTTTTTTTTTTTTTTTTTTTTTTTTGCATCTTTCACTTTATCTTGTCTGGATAATGAAAAGTTTTTAAAATTGAACAAAAATTAAGTGTGGTGATGGATGCACCGCTGTATGAGGGCACCAGGGGCAACTGATTATACACTTGGATCATTAGATCATTGTATGGTATCTGAACAATCCCAAAAAAATTAAAAAAAAGGATCAAAACCTAAATAGAAGAGCAAGAACTATCAAATTCCTAGAAAAAAATATAGGGGAGCACCTTCTAGACATTGTTTTAGGCAATGGTTCTTAGACTTTGTACCCAAAGCACAAGCAACATAATAAGAAAATAGACCTCATCTAAGTTAAAAACTTTTATGCTTCAAAGGATTTTATCATGAAAGTAAAACATCAGCCTACACAATGGGAGAGAATATTTGGAAACCATATATCCAGTAAATGTTTATTATCCAGAATATGTAAAGAAATCCTTCAACTTAACCACAAAAAGACAAACAACCCATTTAAAAAATGGGCAAAAGATGTGACTAGTTGTCTCCCCAAGAAAGCTGTACAAATGACCAGAAAGCTCTTTAAAGGATGCTCAACTTCATTAACCATCAGGAAAATGCAAAACACAACCACAGTATGATACCAAATCTCACACATTAGAATGGCTGCTAAAAAAAATGAAAAATAACATGTTGGAGAGGATGTGGAGAAATAAGAACACTCATTCATTGCTTGTGGCAATGTAAAATGGTGCAGCTGCTGTGAAAGACAGATCCTCCAAAAGTTCAGTATGGAACTACCATATGGCCTGGCAATCCCACTAAAAGGTATATACTGAAAATAACTGAAAGCAGGGAATTGCAGTGAGATTTGCAAATTGCTGTTAATAGCAGCTTTATTCACTATTGCCAAAAGTGTCCATCATCCAATGAGTGGATAGATAAAATGTGTTCAATACATAAAATGGAATATTATTCAGTCATAGAAAGGAATGAAATCCTGATATCTGCAACAACATGGATGTACCTTGAACCATCATTTGAGTGAAATAAGCCAGACACAAGGGTTATATATATATGATCTCACTGATTTGAAATAATTAGAATAAGCAAACTTATAATACCAAAATCTGTAATATAGGGTACTGGGAACAGGTAAGGATAGAGAATAGGAAGTTAAGCTTACAAAATGTACAAGGTTCCAGAATGATTGAAATATTTTGGTAAGGATGGTGGTGATGGTAGCACAATTTTGTGAACATATTAATGGTACCAAATATATATCTGAATGTGATTTAAAGGGGAAATGTTAGATTATATATGTGGTATATACTCCACCTGAAACCTATAGGGAGGATCCTTTCTTGCCTCTTTCTGGCTTCTGGTGGTTGCCACAGTCCTTGGCATTCCCCAGCTTCTCTAGTGCATCACTCAAGTTCCACTTCCATTTTACATGGCTGTCTGCCCTCTGTGTGTCTCTCTCTTTCTTCCAAATCTCTTTCCTTATAAAAGACCTAGTCATTGGATTTAGGACCCCCACCTCTAATCAGTACAACCTCATTTTAACTTGATTACAATCTACAAAGGCCCCTATTTCCAAATACGTCACATTCACAGATACCAAGGATGAGGACTAAAATCTGTCTTTTGGGTAGACACAATTTCAACCCACATTAGCCATGTGAATTCTTCAACCCCACCCCCAAGCACACTCAGCCAGAAACTCTGGGGGTGAGGCCACCCAATCTCTTTTTACACCCTTTCTATGTAAGGCTAATGCATGCTGAAATGTGAGAACCACAGCTACATGGCTCTGGGCAGCTCTCTTTATTGTTTACTTTGTAGATAAAACTATACTATAATTCAGAGATTCCTGCTTCTTGACATTTTTGACTTCGTTGTGAACTTTAGGTAGCCTCCCTGACACACCTGGTAGAGCTAGGCTGTCCAATGCAGTAGCCAACTAGCCAGCCAAAAGTGGCTAATGAGCACTTGAACTGTGGGTAATCTGAATTGAAATATGCTGCAACAGAAAAAAACACCAAACTTTGAAAATAAATATGAAGGAATATAAAGTGTCTTGTTAATATTTTCATATTGATACATGCTCAATTGATAAATTTTGGGTACAGTAGGTTAAATAAATTAAGATTGATTTCAGCTCTTCTTATTTTTTTTAATGTGGCAATCTGGAAAATTTAAAATAACTATGGAGCTTGCCCTTATTACATTTCCCCTGGACAGTGCAGGATTAAAATTCCATATCAATACAGATAAATAAATAGTTCACATGTGGAAAGTCATTGTTTTTCATCATCAAGGGAATATGGAGCAGATAAGTCCCAGTTCTTCCCCTCACAGCTTAACTCTGTACACTATTGTGACTAAAAGGTTGACCAGATGTTCACTCACCAATGTATGCATTTATGTCTACTATGAACTAAGCAAGTGGGTTCGTGAGGACATCTGCTAATGGGAATATAGCCCTCATTGTCTTAAAACTGATAGCTGCACACCATTGTAGGTGGAAAGGATTCTTTCAGTTTGAAGGATTCAGCATCTTTTAAATTCCTAATAATCAAAATGCCCTTTAAAAATGTTTTTTTTTAATATGAAAGCAAATTGGAAAACATTAAAGCCCTAAATAAAAATCAGAGGCACATTGGAAAGCAGGAATCTTCCTGTGGCCTTGAGACTGTACCTGTGGATTACAGTGTGAGAAAATAAATCATACTAAAATTTGAATACTGATTTCCCCAATGCAGAAAAGGGACTATACTGAATCCACTTGCCAGTTTTTATTTTATTTTATACTTTAATCTTTTAAGGTAAAAGCCTTCATATAACCCATCCAGAATGGCCTTCTGTTAAATAACGGGATAGCCCGCCACTCTGCCATTCAACCTGGATTACCATAGGGGATGCAGCATTTCTATCGTTTATTGCTGATATAAAGAATGACAATAACTTTGTCTTGTTTTCAGTTTTCAGAATAAGAGTGTGTGACTATTTCATCCTAAGTTATATAAACAATTTTGAATTGGGAATCTGAATTTAGTTCATCTTTCCAACTTAGGTGATGAACCTTTGTTGAAGAATATTACCTTTTACTATGAAAATGAAAGTGTTCAAGGTACCACCTTTTATACATATTACAATAAAAATTTCACCCAGAGATAAACATACTAAAGGACAAAAGGATTAAATACTTCAAAAATATTTCCCCATGCTTCCAGCAAATAAAAAAGCCATTCAATTTCCTTCTTCCAATATTTGTTTATATATGTGTATAATTTTTATTTAATTGAAATCACTTAATTTTTAAATCATGAATTATTTTCATTTAATATTATTCCATAAGAAGTTTTGGAAAAATATGAAATTTGGTTGTTTGGCATTTATGCATAATTTTAACAGCTCCTGAATTTTTCATTTAAATGCATACATAATATTTCTTCATAACATTTGGTCTAAAGTAGTCATTCTGCTAGTATGCTCTAGTTACAATCATTTAATTTCTTTTCCAGAGATAAAGCTCCTTTAGAATTTGTTGTATGTAATTTGGTTTCTTTTTACAGTTATTTCCTAAGAATATATTTTCTAGTGTTTCTTAATAGTGACACACATACACATGCTACTAAAAGGACTGTTACTGATTGAGCTTTATTGACCTCTAAGAACTAGTTCCTTCCAATAGAAAGCATTGGAATTAACACGCTACACAAATATTTAGCAATATTCTACAAATTTTCTGGCCTCTCAAAAACCATGGTTTTTATCAGTTTTATTGATAGCAAACTTATATGTGTGATAACATTTTTTGTTACCTTAAAGCATAATTAAATATTCAGCATCTGTTCCTTGTTAATAAGATAGTATAATTTTACTACTTAGTTATCAAATATGAGAAGAAGATACACTTTTAAAATCTGCAATCACATGGTCAATACTAGTGGCTATTTTCATTTAGGTGCAATGGGCAGTCACTGAAAATTTCACTGACAAGTATCTTGGAGCTCTATGATTTGGTTAAAATATATTTTTCTGTAATATATGAAGAATTTTCAATAGTTAGTGTTTTAATTGTTATATAGGCCTACATTTGAATTTGAGCAATGTCATTATGAAGGAATATAAACATCTCTGGAAACCGTGTCACACTTGGTCAGAGTTTGATGTTGGAAAGCCATTTCCTCTCCAAACAATAGAACTTCATTTTCTTACAAACAGTCCATCACCAGTAAGGTAATAAATCCTTTAATTAATTTGGAGTTAAAGCATCATTCCCCTGAATATGTTTTGAAACACGATTAACAATTCTACAAGTATAGACCATTTCCTGGCACTTTGCATTTTAATAACAAAAATAATTATCTTTGCTGTCATATCTTTGGGATAGTATGTGATGACTCTGATTTTGAAGATTTATATGTTTTATTGTAATTATGTTTTTGTCATTTAAAGAAAAGCCAAATATATGTGACTTCCATTTCCAGCAGGAGTGCAGTATAGATAAACTGAAAAATCTCTTTATACAAAACAGTTGAAATGCTGAATAAAAGATACCAAACAATTTTTGTATAATTATAGTTAAGCTAAAAAATGTAAGAAAAATCCTAGGGGAGCAAAAATGAAAGAGGTGTGTGTGCTTGAAACTGTTGTGGAAACTCAACCCTGAAGCCATCGCTGGCCTTGGGAACATTTGCTGAGCACAGTGATCCAGAGGCTTGCAGTAGAACTGAGGACCCTGCACAAAGCCATGATCTCAGAAGTACACTGAAAAGGGTAGATGCCCCAAGACTGCTTTTCAGCAAAGGAATTCCACAAGCCTTCACCAGGTCTGGTCTCTGGGTAGAACAAATAAATCAGTCTGAATATTTGTAACCATAGACCCACCTCCCCAAGAATCTGGGGATTAAATTTACACTACTGATAGGCACAAGACAACCATTAGCTAGAAAATAAAAATAAAGTGATCAAAGGAATCTGGCAAATTCTCTATAGCAGAACAGACTTCTCTATAGACGATTTCCAGAGATAGGACACTACCAAATGTGAGCTCAAATACAAAATTATAAAACACTAGAGGAAATCAGCCACTAAGAGAAACAGTAAGCCACAGAACTAGAAATCCAAGTACTTCAAATTTCAGAATTATCACAAGCAGGGTATATTATGCATGTGTTTAAAAGTGTTTAAAGAAATACAATATGGAATTTGAAATATGGGAAAAGAAGAAACATAAAAAAATAACCACAGTTTAAAATAACAAAATAGAACTTTAAAGTGAAAAATATTGCCAACACGCGGTTTCAAAAGTTGCTTGTAACATGTTAAAGTTAGTGGATCAGGGTATCGGGGAGGGGGGTCAGGGAATGCTGGAGTTCTGTGTATGGGGTTTGTATTGTTTTTGTAACTGTTCCTATAACTTTGAATTTATTTCAAAATAAAATGTAAAACAAAAAAAAAACCAAAGTTGCTTGGAGAATTCATGAACTGGGGATAGATCAAAAGATTTATTTAGTTTTATCACTCAGGGTTCTCCAGAGAAACAGAATCAACAGGATATGTATCTATGTGTATATATGTAAAATGTATATATAAAGAGATTTATTTTAAGGAATTGACTTGCAACTGTATGATTGGCATGTCCAAATTCCATAGGGCTGGTCAGAGGCCAGAAATTCTAGTAAGAGTTGATGTTGGAATCTTGGGTCTAAAATCCATAGAGGAAGAAACTCAGAGAGAAGTAAAGTGTGTAGTCTTCAGACAGAATTTCTTATTCTTGAAACTCTCAGTTCTTTTCATTTAAGGTCTCCTACTGATTGGATGAGTTGCACATTATTGAGGGTATTGTCTTCATTAAAGTCAGCTGATGGTAGATGCTAACCCCATTTACAGAACACCTCCACAGTTTCATCTAGGCCAGTGTTGACCCAATAACTGGACACCATAACTTGGTCAATTTGATATGTAAAATTAACCATTACAGTAGTTAAAAAGCAGAGATGAAACATATGAAAGAGATGTTAAGAAACTTGGAGGATAGTAAGAGAAAGCTCAATCTTAACCATTTGGAGGTTCAGAAGGAGAGAAAGGACTTGTGTGGGTTGGGCAATATTTGAAAAGATAATAGCTGATTACTTTCTTGAATTAATGAGAGACAAGAATTTGCACATTCAGGATGTGCAAATTTATTCCACAGATGTGCAGATTTATTCCACAAATGGAATTTATTCTACAAATGGAATGGATATTCCACAGGATGTGCAGATTTATACCATAAATGGAATAAATTAAACACATGCCAATATACACTCACAAACAGACAAGCTAGACATGACATATTGAAATTGCAGAATACCCAAAAAAAAAAAAAAAAAAAAAATCTTAAAAGAGCCAGAGTTAACTACAAAGGAACAAAAATTAATCTAATAACAGAATTCCCAACAAAAAACATAGAATACAGTGGAATTACATATGATTCTTAAAATATAATTTAAGAGTGAAGAAGTAATTGTGGACAATTTCAGAAAAAAACAAAAATTTATTTATCCATCAACACATCACTGAAGATATTTCTATATGATTAATTTCAGGTAGCAGGAAATGATCCTGGAAGGATATAAGAAGGAAAGGTCATAGGAACTTAGGATGCTTTGACATAGGATATTTTTCAGAATATGGGGGAAGAACATACACCACTTTCCCCTTTGTTAGGATAGGTTCCATCAGACAAAGACCCTGGAGTGCAAGCCCTTTATTGATCCCAAGGAGCCCCAGTAACAGAGTGGGCAGGTAAGATTAGGAAGGGAAGAAAATGAATGCAGGATGTGTTAATGAGTAGGTTAGCACTGTGGGCAAACTGAGGTAAATTTCAGGTTGAATCTCTGGGATTAGTAGATAGCTGTGGTATTGGTCCTCTGAAACCTGCCCAGTCTAGCTGAGGGCTATCCATGGGAACATTAAATCCTCAGCACTTCTGGCAGACTTCACATGTGTTGTAAGAAGAAAAGGTGCAAGACAGAGAGCTGAGAGCTGCAGGGGCTCACAGTGGGTAGGCATCAGGGCAAACAGGAACATGAGCAGGAAGGGGACAGCAGGCAGGAAGGTAGCAGCTTCTATATTTAACTAGAATACAAAACAGAAAACAGGTAAAAAGTTATTCATTAGCCCATTGTGGTATTTGGATTTTTATATACATGTATCTTTATATAATAGGATATATATATATGATATATTTATTTTACATGTAATATTCAAAAATATTAACATAGACATGTATTTGGAATGCAGTGTATACACATACACATTTATGTACACACACACACATACATATATGAAATCAAGGATTGCCCAAGAGAATACTGTAATGGAATCAAGTAATTTTGTTAATATATGCATTTTTCCCTACTATTTAAATTTCATTTTCATAAAAGTGTGTGTGTGTGTGTGTGTGTGTGTGTGTGTGTGTGTGTGTGTGTACATAGGAGATCTCTGAATGAGACTTCCATCTTTGAGAATCTTATCTCATATAGGGAATTACAAAAGGAATAAACACTAAATAGAAAACTTATGTAACTTTGTTTCTCCCTTTCCTCCTTTTCTACCTCTTTACCCAGCTACCTGAATGCTTAAATGTCATCTATATCTTTATACTCCGCTTTGTGCCAAAATGTTTTAATGTGAGAACTAGTTTTATGGGAAGGGCTGAAATTGATCTATGTAAATAAGAATAATACAAAATGTTTTCTAATGTGAATTTTAGAAAATAATGTGTAATATTTCTATATGAGAGTTTTACATTTGACTTTGTCTTAATTTTTTATTTACTTACAGAAAGCTCCAAGGAAAATATGCCTAATTGGGCTTTATTGCAAGGTCATCTAGCATGGCTAATACATTTGTGGGAGATATTTTGAAAGGTTTGCCTTTTTGAAAGGGGTATAGAACCAGAAGTGTGCCTCATTAGATACTTGTGGAATTTGTTAATCTTTAATCAAAGAATATTTAAAATCAATATATTAAATCAGTATATTAACTGGAATATGTGTTTAACACAAAATACATTTAATATTAAATTCATCAATGTCCTTTAGTCATTGCTGGATAAAAATCTATGTGGTCTTAATCTTAGAGCAAAATCATTCCAGCCACATGTTTTTAATGAATATTTGTTGAAGTTCATGGTACACTTAGAGAAATGGAGAGGATTCTGGACTCTTAAACCTCTGATCAACTAAACTTTGGATTCTGTCATTCACATAGTATCAGAGAAAGAGAAAAGTGAGCTTTGAATTTTTAAAATACTATAAAATTGAAATCTTTGTGTTGTATCTGGAAGCATGCAATTTATAATATGCATGTATTTCCTTTTGTCTCACAGTGATGATCCCATCGTTACTTCACTGATTAAACAAAAGGAATTTGATGAACTTGTACACTGGCATTCTCACAAACAGTGATGATTATGAAAGGACAAAATGTCAGTTTGATGGTAAGCTTTGTGACTCTTGATTAAATACATTTAAATCAATTTCACTTTCTGCTTTTTATTGTATACCAAAAACTTATTGTATTATCAGGAAGGAAGTTAATGAAACTTTCCCACTTTGTTTACTGATGTGTACATATAGTTAGGTATGCAGGTGTCTTAGGAGGAAGTGCACAAATATGACATCTGTCTCCTCAAATGTCAAAACTGTTTAAAGGAAGGATGGTAGTTTAAAAAATCTGAGTATTCTTTGAAGTCAAGCATATTGAAGAACCATAGACTTTCAAATAGTTTCAGCTGCTTTCACTCGGTACCATTGATGGCAGGTAACAAGTGCAAGCATTTGATCTGTGTTCATGCTCAGGGAGGTTGAAACTGCAACAGGAGGTCTTTGGAACCACTCAGAGTGGGTCACCAGAGATTGAAATAGGGGGTTTGTCTCTCTGGCTAATTCCTTGTTTTCATCCCATCTTTTTCTACTCCCATATTCACCCTACCCTTTGGGCTGACAATTTCAGATGAGTGTAAAAGCGTGCACAGTAAGCATGCTTTTATGGCATACTTACCATTCTTGCTAATATAACCAGCTACCAATACTGTGCAAGATGTGAGGTGACACTGTGGATTAGCCATTAACAACCTGTAATGTGGCTTGATTTGACGTGTAGATTCAGGCAAAGAAAATTTTAATCAACTAGATTTTTTCCCTTTAAGTGAGTTTTCTTTTGGTATGAGAGTTAATCATACCTGGATTGCTGGGATTTCCTGTCACTGGATTTTACAATAGTGAATGAGGTTTTTGCTTTTCTCATGTGCCAGCCTCCTGACTCTAAGGCTATTTTCCCCAGCAGAGATTTTCCTAATGGGGATACAAGAAGCCAGAATGTCCTGTATGATACCTTCTCACCTCTGCCTCTACTTTCTTCTCAATACAGTTTTCAGGGCACAGGCAGAGGTAAAGTCCAGAATCTGTCATTTTTTGGTAGCACCCTTATATTTGCTTTTGGAGGTGGACCATGAAAGATTTTTTTGTCACTTCTGTATTATAATAAGACCAGGAATTATTTGGGAATGTTACATTGACGTCTTTCCTTTTCTTCAGAAAAATCTGAGGGTCCTAGTATTCTTAAATCTGTGCAAAAGTTTCATGTTTTCCAATGATTTAATGGGAATTCACTAGAATCAGTCTTATCAAAACTCACTGTAACTCAGGCTATGGAACCCAAGGGTTTCAGTCAACCCAAGAGCACAAAGGCACATGTAGTTTTATAGGCTTAGCAAATTCTATCAGGTGTTTTCACTGTGCTTTGCTGTTTCTTAAGCTGATGTTTGTTCACCCATCAGTGTTTCTTGTAATGCTATGCTTTTTCCTTTTATATATGATTGATTAATACTTTACTTACATGTTAAGAAATTAAACCTGCATATAAAAGGTTATGTATGGGTCCTATGCATAATAAAAATATGTTTATTTAAAAAAGATTAGAAAGCATTAAATGAATAAAGACATGGATTTAGAAATGTTGAAATAAGGTTAAAATATAGATGTTTACTAATTAGTGACAAAGAAAATCTTTTTATATATCGGTGGATAAAATGGATATAAAATACTTTTCTGCTCTTTTTGGCTTAAATTGTAAAGTTTGTCTACACTTCTCCAAATATTTAAATAATCAGTCTACCACCTTGGTATAAGCGGAAAGTAAGAACTCCCAATTTCTTACCATCTGATCTTCCTTCTTAGGATGTCCTTCTTCAACACCTTTCCTAGTTTTGGATTGTACTGGGAGTAAATAAGGAAAGCTTAAATGTATTCTTGAAATAGTGATACTAATAACTTGTGATGTAAAAAATGATCAGCTAATAGTCCTGATAGTATTAATATATGAGTAAAGAAATTTTTATGTTAAAAAGATATTTGTGATTTTGTTTTAGGGTATGATTTTGCTGTCTTTTTAATTAAAATGGACCTCTCATTAGGCTGCTATATATTCTGCTTGCCTCAAAATTGGTAAAGACATCTGCACTCTTTACACTAAAGCTTTCCTTAAGGTCAAAGGTTTTAGAACACCCACTTAACTAATCCAATCATGAACAGAGACATTGGCTGCACATCTGCCCTGCCAAGTCAGCATAGTAAAGTCATCAGAAATGAAAGTAAAGTAAAATTGATCAGAATTAACTAGTTAAGTGATGTTAACTGTAATTGACTTCATTCTAGGAAACATTTACATATAATATGACTAAGTGGTATAATGGTGACTTGAAATTCTTTTGCTGTTAGAACAGTTTTAATTGGTGGACTAATAAATCAATTTGTTCAACATAGTAAAAGGGGTTCCAATGGGCACTTTAAGTCAATCTTTAATCCATTTCTAGTTTCCTGAAAAATCAGTTGGATTTATATTGTTCTATCAGCACCTTTTCTTCATTCCCCTACCTTTCCTCATTCAGTCATCAAACATTATGGATGAACTGCTTTGTAATTGGGACATTCAGATGAACATGGTACATTCTCAACTTGAGAATCTCAGTGTAGAGAGGAAGAATGGTAAGTAAATCATGACTACAGGACATGTTGGTGAGTACTTCAATAAAGAGATGCTTGGGTTATAACAGAAAAGCAGGCTAGGGAGAGTCAAGGAGGGGTTTAGGAAAGAAGGTCTTCAAAGGTGAAGAGAGGTGGGAGAGGAGACTGGGGAGGAATGAAAGAGGAAAGGGGATTCCAAGAAAGCAAACAGGTACCAGTGCATGGAGATGTGAAAGAACCTCCATCTAGTGTCTCATTGATTTTATAACATTTACTCCTTTATAAATAATCTATGGCATTGGAAATCTAGAACATTATCTTAACAGAGCCTTAATACTTACTAAATTGAATTTTCCTAAGGTTTGAAATAACAAGAGGCATTGATTATAAGAAACAGATATGGAAACTGAAATTGTGCCTATTCAAGAATATGATGATTGTAGAAGTCATCAATACAAGATTAAAAATACTGTCTCATTAATGAAATGTCATTTGGCATACTTCCATTACGTTTCATGATATGTTTCTTTCCATTTTGGGCAGGAGACCAAAGCTGAAATAATTGCTAGAGAGAATAAGAAGAGGTTATTTGCCAAAGAAGAACAGAAAGAACAAAAATGGAATGCTCTCTCATTTTCTATTGAACAGAAAAGGAAAGAGAATTTAAACTCTGGAATAAGGAAATTGGAAGATTTTTTGAAACCATGTAAAAGTAATTCAGTGACATTTCAAGTTGAAATGGTAGGGTTAGCTGTGTGCTTGAAAGCATGGAAAGAATATTGCCAAGATAAAGGTATGCAGTTCTATTTTTCTTGCTTCAGTGAATTGGAAAATTAATAAAAATATAATGACGATAGCTGGCATTTATTAACTGGAAATTTTCATGGGAGCTTTGCATACATAATCTGATTTTATCTTTACAAAAACCTCTGTGCCAGTTTGAATGTATTATTCCCCCCAAAAAGTCATATACTTTGATGAAATCTTGTGTGGGCAGACCTATCAGTGTTAATTAGATTGTAATTCTTTGAATTTTCCATGGATATGCACACCACCCAACTGTGGGTGATGACTCTAATTGGATAATTTCCATGGAGGTGTTGGCCTGCCCATTCAGGGTGGGTCTGAATTGAGTTACTAGAGCACTGTATAAGATCAGACAGAAGGAGTGAGCTTGCTATAGCCAAGAGGGACACTTTGAAGAAAGCACAGGAGCTGCAGTTGGGAGACAGTTTGAAGATGGCCATTGAAAGCAGACTCTTGCTCTGGAGAAGCTGAGAGAGGACAAATATCCCAAGTGCAATGAAGAGTGACATTTTTGAAGAGTTGCAGCCTAGAGAGGAATGTCCTGAGTGAAAGCCAATTTGAAACCAGAACTTTGGAGCAGATGCCAGCCACATGCCTTCCCAGCTAACAGTTTTCTGGACACCATTGGCCATCCTCCAGTGAAGATACCTGATTGCTGCTGTGTTACCTTGGACACTTTCTGGCCTTAAGATTGTAACTGTGTAACAAAATAAACCCCCTTTTATAACAGCCAATCCATCCCTGGTGTTTTGCATGCTGGCAGCATTAGCAAACTTGAACAACCTCCAAGACAAGTATTATTGTTTCTATTTTACCAATGAGTAATGAAATCTCAGAGAGGGTCTTAGCAGAAAATATTTTGCATATTCAAAAACAAAATCAATGATAGTGTTTTAAAAAGAACTATTTACAAATATAAGCATCGCTAAAGGGACCAAAAAAGATGGTGAGACACTCAGGTAGAATCTGTCACTCACCCTTGGGAGATCCAAACCATAATTTTCCCCCTGTGTAAAACTAGGATCATGCCTACCTAGCACATAGAATTCTTCTGAAGGTTGCTGTGGCTTTCCATTTGCTGTGCTTTATCAATCCCTATAGCAGGGAGTAGAAAAGAAAAGAAGACACAGCAAGAGAAAGATAAGGTGGAAATAAGGCTAGGTAGAGATGGGTAAATTGATAACAGTTGAAATGATCAGGTGTCAGAACACACCCAAACTGGCAAGTCTTCTAAGTAAACCTCATTGATCTCTCAGTCTGGAGCATCTCCACACTCACATCCATTTTACACATCATCACCGAGTTCTTAGTTTTCATTTTTTATCCCAACTCTCACTGTATCCTGAATTCTGCCCTCAGCATAGCATGACAGTGAGAGGAATAAGATTTAGCTTATGTATTTTTCCCCATCCAGGATGTTAGGATTTGCAGAGAGATCAGAATTGACAGTGGCCAAAAGAATATTGATGTTTATTTCACTCACATTTAGAAGAAGTCCAGAGGCAACCATTCCTGGGCTGCTATGGCAGCTCCACGGGGGCATCAGTGACCAGTTTCTTGTATCTTTATATTCCATTATCCTTGGTAATTGACTTCCATTCTTCAAAATGCCTCATATTCCTGGATGGCTCCATTATAGAAGATTTTAGGAGACAGGGAAGAAGACAAAATTTTTTCATTCCAGCTGTATGTTTCCCTTTAAGGAGCTTTCCTAGAAATTTCATGAAACAACTTTTACTTAGATATTATTAACCAGAACCTAGTCCAGGTCTACATCTAACTGTAAGATGTATTGGAAAATGTAGTTTTTTTTTTAACATGGAAACATTGCAGATTGTGATGCTATACGGATATGTAAGGAACATTGGGTGATATATATTGAGTAGACAGCTAGCAGTATTTTCTACAGATATTCTCCTCCTTGTCTTTCATCTTCCTAAATTCTACCTATCTTCCAAGTCCATACATAGGACATCTTTCCATAAATTCTTCCTAAAATATTCCCATTTAGCATAAATTTCTATTGCCTCTAATGCTTTATTTGGGGAGGTCAAGGGCTATGCATTGTCTCTATATGGAACTGGAGCGGAAGAGCTCAGCAGTACGTTCCTTTTGTACCCTCTTATGGCATTCATTAGGAGTTCAGTAAGGTTTGTTGACCAAATGAAACATGGGGTTGTTATAAGAAATGGGGCACCAAAACAGCCCCAACCTACTGAGTATGAAAGCAATGGCAGTGGCAGTGGAATGAAGAGGATACACATGGCACAACTCAACATACAGTAATGGAGAGGATTAACAGTGTCTGTATTTGGAGGTTCAAATTGACTGACTGACTGGGAAGGTTGAAGTGATTACTGCAAATAGTTATCTATAGACAAGAGTAGGATTCAAAAAATGTTAAGATTTTGACCTGATATTTAAAGTCATATACATATTTTTATTTGAGCATACTTGAGAAGTAATATGAAAATAATAGTGGAGGGAGATTGTATCCTAGAAACTTATACAAACCTGAGCTTTAATGATCTTATTTCTATCATGAACTATGAAGGTTTTCTTTTTATCTAAATACTTGCTCTGCTACTTTCCATTATCCATGGAGGTGATGAAGTGAGGATAGTTGCATTTTAAAGTTATATTAGTCATTAAGTTCAGTCCTCTCTCCTCTAAATAAATCTTCATAAATATCAAGTAAGATAGTGAGTTTAAATAGTCTATCAATTAATTGATAGACTGAATGATTAATCTTAGGTAATGAAACATTTGTTAGTTCTGATCATCTTTATAAAGCAATTTTATTTTTTACTCTCTACAAAGGCAAAACCTCAAAGGATCTAAGTATAGCTTTTCAATGATGAAATGGATCCACTCCTTAATGGAAAGTATCCAGAACTTTTGCAAGAAGCAGATCATCAACTTATAGCCAGATGTCTTAAGTATTTAGGATTTGATGAATTGACAAGTTCTTTATCCAAACAAGGTACATCTGTTTAAAATAGCTCCATTTTAATATACTAGAGTAATTTTTGCATATACTTAGTGTCTTATAAATAGTCATCAATGCTCCATTTTTTTAACTGAAAATATTTTGTTCATAGTCATTATTAGTAATCAAGCTAACCAAACTTGATGCAATCAAGAATTAGGAAGTTTGTATAAATGTTTACCTGGAAAAACAGATTAAATGCCAGTTAATCTCTGGAGACACTTAAAATAAACCCTATACTTAATTCTAGCAAAATATCTCAAACCTATAGTGTGATTATTCAACAGTCTTTAAATATATTTGGTTGAGGCTATAAATACAATGACATGTTTGAAGATCTTGGTGTCTGCTAATTTATTCATAGTAAAGGTGATTTCAGTGGCAAAGAAATTCTTCAATAAAAATGACAGTTTACAATGTGTTAAAAATGCTTCTCCCATAGGAAGTAGTCAGTAAAATATAATTATTTAAATTTTATACTGAAAATCTCTTTCAAAATAAATAATAAAGATTGTAGGAGAAGACATAAAGGAGAAGAAAAAAGAATAAATATTCAACTGGCATTGGTCCAGTTCTGTTTCAACTACAATTCATGGATCATCATTTTGTATGAGTTGGGAGAAAAAATCCAGATCCCTGAGTCCTGGATTTTATTCCTGACACTTGACAGATAATGATGTGAAGTGAAACTAACATTCTGGTGTTTTCTTTTTAATTGTGATCTCAAGAGTTTCTCATGATTGTGTCTCCACCTATTATATTTCACATGAACTTCTTAGTATTGCATCATGACACTGTCATTTAAAATCATTCTATCATTGAGAATGTGAAATGTAGACTTTTTCCATTTAAACAAATTGAAATTTTTATATATAGACCATTTTGTTGGAGATCTCTTGATGGATTCACATATATGTTTTTCACACATTGCAGTGTTGACATTCATTTGTTCTACCTCATGTAAAAACATATTTGTACCTTTTATTACAATCGTTGGGCACCCTGGGTTTCCCTGAGTTACACAGTCCCAGTCTTTATTGTTCATCTTTTGTTCTGGTGTCCCACATGATCCCAGCCTTCCTCTTTTAAACATATTCACAATCATCTTTGTTCAGTGTACTTACAGTGCTGTGCTATCTCCCAAAATTGTTTTCCAAACCTCTCATTCCTGTATTTTCCTTTCTGTTTGCAGTGCTTCCTTTAGTGTTTCCTGTAGAGCAGGTATCTTGTTCACAAACTCTGTCATTGTCTGTTTGTCAGAGATTATTTTAAGCTTTCCCTCATATCTGAAGGACAGTTTTGCTGGATATAGGATTCTTGGTTGGTGGTTTTTCTCTTTCAGTATCTTCAGTATATTACCCCACTTCCTCTTGCCTCCATGGTTTCTATTGAGAAATCCACACATAGTCTTATCAAGCTTCCCTTTGTATGTGGTAGATCGCTTCTCTCTTGCTGCTTTCAGGATTCTCTCTTTATCTTTGATGTTTGATAATCTGATTATTTAAATAGTATACTTAAATCTCTTTCAAATGTCTTGGCATAGGCCTATTCAGATCTATTCTGTTTGGAGTATGCTGCACTTCTGGATCTATAATTTTGTGTCTTTCATAAGAGATGGGAAATTTTCATTGATTATTTCCTCTATTATTGTTTCTGCCCCTTTTCCCTTCTCTTCTCCTTCTGGGACACCATTGACATGTAAATTCTTGCTTTTCATTTTATCTTTAAGTTCCTGGAGACATTGCTCATATTTTTCCATTCTTTTCTCTATCTGTTCTTTTGTGTGTAGGCTTTCATATGCCTTGTTCTCCAGTTTCTGAGTGTTTTCTTCCACCTCTGGAGATCTGCTCTTTTATGTTTCCATTGTGTCCTTCATCTCTTGTGTTTTGTCTTTCATTTCCATAGATTCCACCAGTTGGTTTTTTGAACTTTCAATTTCTACCTATGTACATCCTGTGTTTTCATTATATGGGTCAGCTCTTTTGCCATATCTTCCCTAAACTTATTGAATTCAGTTATTATTAGTTGTTTCAATTCCTGAATCACAGCTGAAGTACAAGTTTGTTCCCCTGACTGGGCCATAACCTCATTTTTTTTGGTGTAGGTTGTAGTTTTCTGTTGTGTAGGCATGGTTTCCTTGGTTACCCCCATCAGGCCTCCCCAGACCAGAATGGGCTGAGGTCCCAGAAGGAAGAAATATTCAGTATCTGGTTTCCCTGAGGGTGTGTCTTAGAAAATTGGTATACCCTCTGATGTCTCTGGTCACTGTGGTTTTCTGCCCCACAGGTGGCACCTGTTAGCCTATAATTCTTTACTGGTGTAAGGAGGTGTGGCTCTTTTTCCCCAAGTTCTGAATGAAAGGCAGATAGTAGAGCTGGGCCCCACCCCTTTCCTCTTAGAGAAGATAGACCCCCTACACAGAGGTCATTAGCATTTCAATGGTCTCTCTCTGCCTGTGCTATACCCTTGTCTGTGTCACAGAACTTGGGAACTGAAAATGACTGAGGCTTTCTCCACTGAGATGAAAAAGGAACAGAGAGTCCCCTTCAGAGGTAGTCTGAGGCAACCCTCTGGCTCTCCAAGGTCAGTCATCACCCAAAGCCTCTGTCTGCTTGTTGGGGATCCATTCCTCATAGGGAGCAGTTCACACTCACTAATTAAAACGTCAGTTGGAGCTCAGCTAAGCTATATTCACTTGCTGGGAGAAAGCTTCTCTCTGGCACCATGAGGCTTTGTAGCTTGGACTGTGGGGGAGGGGTCTCCTGATTTGGTTCTGCAGTTTTTACTTACAGATTTTATGCTGTGATTTTGAGCATTCCTCCCAATTCAGGTTGGTGTATGAGAGTGGACGGTCATGTTTGTATCCCCACAGTTATCCCAGATTATTAACAAGTTGTTCCTGGGGGACTACTTAGCTTCCACTCCTCTCTATGCTGCCATCTTAGATCCTCCCACATATATGTTTTTGATGTGACATCCAGACATATCATTAGGAGCAACCTCCAGGTTTTGGGTGTGACAATAGAATTCATATGCAAATAATAAATGCAGAGAAATTTGAGTAGTGTAAACAATAGGACAGTTGTTTAAATGTTTCACACATCACATGTCACTGTAGTAGCTATTCTAC
Source organism: Choloepus didactylus (assembly GCF_015220235.1). Lineage (NCBI taxonomy): Eukaryota > Metazoa > Chordata > Mammalia > Pilosa > Megalonychidae > Choloepus > Choloepus didactylus. The sequence continues at coordinate 6,885,111 of NW_023637607.1, read as the reverse complement.
CAAGGTATATAAAATCAGTATTGACTGATAAAAATTTGAAAAAGTGTCTTCCTATACATATTGAACTGTATAAAATTGCTGATAAATTGAACATAAAATGTGATTTCGTAGATTCAGTCTAATTGAATTTCCCATGCAGAGTCTGACTTGATCTTTCTTATGTTGATGATGGTGGAATATCGTTAAGAATTCATGCCTCCTTTCTAGAGCTGGAGGATCATTTTCTCAATTCAATGTAGGGCACAAGGCAGCCTAGTAGTCCCTATGACTTCCATGCTCACTGTAATTTTTCTGAGGCCCACTTTGCTCTGAGTCATGACCAGGTGTGGACCTAGATTGAACACAGAGCATAGGGTGGGGTCTTTTTCCATATTCTGTCTGCCCATCAGACAGGCTTTTGGTTCTTTGACTAGTCATTTTTTTGTTGCAATAAAAGCATAGGCTGATGGAATGAAAGCCCATGAAGCTTTCACATGCCCTCCAAGATAAGTACTTGGCATTTTCTTTATAGAAAATAGGAAATAAATAGTAAAAGTATGAGTCTTTATGTTTTCTATCCTGTCATTTTTACCATCAGATAGATATTAGCTACTTCTTAGAACTTAATTTCTCACAGTCATTCTACACTTACTAATGAAAAGTAATGAGAAAAAATGACTTTGCAATAAAAAGATAGTATTTTCTTTAGTCTCACTCTCCATTTTTTTTCACTCTCTGTGTTTTAGGCAGAAAACTCACCTTCCAGATATTTAGTGGAATAAAATGATCTCTCTTCTGGGAGAATGACACAAGTCCTCATTTCCTATAAATCTCTCTATATGTTAGTAGCACCCAATCATTCCATTTGAGGTTCAGATAACCATATTGAAAGTATTTAATCTATTTTGGTAATATAATGCTCACTTTCTTGACACAAATTGTCCTCTGAACCTGCAGTGAGAGCTCCTTGATGTTGTGGATAATAATGAATCAGAATCAATTATTGCCACAACATCTTCAGGAAAAATCCTATGCTTCCTACTTGTGTGGAGAAAGTCTTGAAGGAGAGTGATGAAGGTGTAGTCGTATATGTCACATCAACAAAGGTAGAGCCTAATTGCCTATATGACTATAATTTTCTCTTTTTCCCAAAACTCCTATTTTCAAATATTTCACATGGCCACCTAGGGGGTCTATTTTACTTTATTTTTTGACCTGCATGTTCTCCTTCCAGTTTCAGTAGGCAGGACAATACTTCCCTCAGAACACAGAAAGAAAAAGTCTGGCCATCCCATGTTGCCATTAGGTATTCTGCTTGGGTTGAGAGAAGCAGCCACACAATTGTTGGGCTATTTGCAAGTCCCCAGAGGATCTAACCTTGTCTGAGTAGGGGTTAGGGATGTATCTGAAGTGCCGCTGGGTATTAGCAACTGGCCTGTCTCTCAAAAGAGATCATTTTGCCATTTTTTTATGTCTAGCACTGCTTGATCTTGAACTTGAAACAGAAAAAACAGTCTTTGTCATTTAGGAGGACAGTTTGATTTACAGGAAGTTTGCATATTCTCATTATCAACCCCTTGAATTTAATTTGGTTATTTATAAGAAAGACCAATTTAGTTGGGTTGACTAATTCTTTCCATTTTGGTCTGTAGAAAAATGTGTGGTTATAGAGTGACTTGTGGTTAGTCTTAGAATGGAATTGAACTATATGATTAATTTTAATTAATACTTCATTTTGATTAAGCTTGTTTTCATAATGATAAATGTAATATGAGCCCATTGCATGATTTAATAAAATATAACAAGAAAAACTCAAGTTACTAGAACTGGAATTGCCTAGGTCAAATGCAATCTTATTGCTAAATTACACTTCTAAAAGTTTGAATCCATGACATCTATGAAAAGTTTTGCCATAATTATAGGTGAAAACTGTTATACTTAACTTTATATTTCTGTGATTAATAGTAATTTGAGCATCTATAATGTGATTTTGGTTGCATTGGTGTTTCTTTCTTTTTCTGTAGTGAATTACCTGTTATTGTATTTTGCCATTCTTCTTTTTCTTGAAGAGCATTGTGTTTTTGTTGATTTATCAGAGCTTTTCATAAAAAGCTTATTAACTGTTTCTTCTCTGACATAAATGTAACAAATATTCTTTCACATTTATCATTTTATCTGTACTATATTTAAGTTATTTAATGATAATCCTTAATATCTTTGTATAGTTAGACATATCAGTATTTTCATTTAGGGTTTCTTGTGTGTGTACAAAGGTGTGAAAATATATGAAAGTGTTTCACTTTGAGTACATTATAGTTACCTTTTAAAATTTACATTTTAATCTATGTGGTCTTTTCTTTTGCCTAAAGTATGAAATAGAGGGAGCTCTGTAGGCTTCTCCACACTCAGAATCCACTGGCTAGGCTACTTGCTTGAGCTAGAGCATGGTTCTACTCATGGATGCGTATATTCAAACTGAAGAAATTGGGGAATTCCTCAAACATATGAGGTGCAAATCTATTTGGGCAATGTCTTACTTGACCTTTTCTTGTATAGAAAACTCACAGCTTTTCTCTAAACTTTGATCATGCAGGCATCCAGCAGTTTGTTCTGATGTGTAGGGATCATTTTCATTTTTTTCCTTCTGATGAAGGCATCCTTTTTGTTACCATTTTACTGAAGTTTGAGGATTTTCAATAAGCATTACATGTTAGTCCAGAACACTTTAGTGTATCTAGTGTAGATGAATATAAGAAAAGGATTATTAATTTCCTACATTAGTAAAAGAACATTCTTTTAGACAGATTGTGTTGTTCTCTAAGGTTTCACCTATCTATATTTTTTTATATGACTAGTGAATCTCTTTCTTTCTCAGTCAGGCCTTTGTTAATCAAGTGGCAGCAACTGTCCAGAATCATTTTACTAAACACAGGCCAAATGGTGCATCTCTATGTGGTGTTTCACAAGAGATTATCATCTTGATGCTTTAAAATGTTAGGTTGGGTATATAAATTAATTTTTTTGTTGTCAAGTTATGGAAAAGCTCTATATATATACACACATATATTTGCTAGGAACTCTACTCTTCACAAGGCATTGGGAAATAATCTCCTTGAATTTATGAAAGACAAAATGACTTTGGTGGAAATCATTATTGTTACATCCCAAAGAGTGAGAAATATAACTCATCTTCCCCTAAGGACATTTACATTTTGAATTCTATTTCAATTAAATCATATTTTTTTATAAATGGTTTCAGAATGATTTGAAAAATCCAATATGTTATAAAAATTAACAAAAATCCCAATGAGTTTTCTTTTTCTTGATAAATGTATGTAAGGTTATGCATTGTAGTTTCAAAAATGGTATAATTGATATTATACTTGGTGTTAGGTAAATCATAGAACAATATATATTTTCCTCCTTAGTGAACTCATAGACAGACAATTAAGACTAAACAAAAGTGAAAACATGATTACAGAGCACTGCATTGTAGATTTGGAGATGTGCTACCCAAGTTGCCCATTGAGGATGGACTTTCTATCTGGCTGGGAAATGAAGTCAAGACAGACCCCAGCTATCAGCTCCCCCACATCTGCCTCCGTAGTCCACATTGTGGACTGAGATAGGCAGGAATATAAATGCCTAGCCATTTCAGCTTGATGTGGGACACTCTGGCAGACAATATGCTCTCCAGAAATCTGAGCTGGGTAGGCCAAGGCTTTGCCAGGCCTGATTTTGCAGTTTGATTTCTTCCCCATCCAATCCCGCTTTCTCCTCCTCCTTTCCATAGTTATTAATCCTAAATAAGCATCTTGCATTCCAAACTCCATCACAGGGTCTGATTTTCGAGAAACAAACTGTGATATGAACTATTTTTGTGCTTATTACTCTGAATGCTTGCTCCTAAATAAAGGAATTTAAACTTCAAATCTGATATTTTACTTTTATTGACTGGCAAAAATGGAAATGTAATGTAAGGCAACTATTACATCACAATTTTAATGAAACTAAGTCTCAGAAGCAATATCATATCCTAAGTATCAACAGTTACGTTCAGTGACTCATAAACCTACCTGTTATTGTCTTGTAACTGTGCCGGCACATAGTAAGTGCTCAACAATGTTAGCTCACACAATGTTATTTTTAGGCCCATATCACAGTATCTGCCTGCTTTGAAATTCTTCTGCTTGCTCCAATAATAGTGCCGTGCACACCAGGCCATCCACCCAGAGAAACACCAAACTTATCCCATCAAATATGACATATCTGATCACCAGAAATGGGTGCAAAGGATCAGATATGTCATATTTGGTGGATAAGTTTGGTGGTGTTTCTCTGGGTGGATGGCCTGGTGTGCATGGCACTATGATGAAGGTCTTGGGTGATTCAAAACAACCGTGTCCTTGGTTGGGGTTCAGTTTAGAGAGACACTTCCTCCTGTAGAGTTTTCTCAGTGTGTCACAGTAAGGTTTTGGCTTCATTTTCCTGATGTGAACAAACATTTCATCAAAACAAATAAATAGATGGGAAATAAGTACATGAAGAGATGTTTGCTATCATTAAACATCCATGAATGAAAGGCAAATTAGGCCACTGTAAGTTATAACTACACACTATTAAAAGTAGTAACATAAAAAAGTGAGAATGCAGAGAAACTGAATCTCTCAAACACTGCTTGAGGGAATGTCAAATGGTACAGTCATTATGGATAGTAGTTGGTAGTTTTTATAAATCTAAATATACACTTACCACACAACCTTGCTGGTTAATCACTTAGAAATGAAAACTTCTGACCAAACAAAAACATCAGTTTGTTTTTTGAAAAGGTTAATCAAGCTGATAAACCTTTAGCTAGGCTAACCAAACATAAAATAGCAAAGATACAAGTTACCAAAATCAGGAATGGAACAGGAGTCATCACCACTGCTACTACGGACATTAAAAGGATAATCGACGACTATGAACACTGCTGTGTCCAAAAATTTGTTAAATTAAATGGCCCAATGCCATGAGAGACAAAACTACCAACCTCACAGAAGAATAAGTAGATAATGAGAATAGCCCTGTAGCCATTAAACTTTTGAATCAATAATTAATAACATTCCAAAAAGAAAGCACCAGGTTCAGAAGGTTTTACTGGTAAATTCTGCCAAACATTTAAGGAAGAAGTGAAACCAACTCTCCACAATCTCTTTCAGAAAATAAGCAGAGGGAACAGCATTACCCTAATACCAAAACAAGATAATGATATATAACAATGGAAAATTTCACAAGGAAATGTCTCATGAACGTAAATCCAAAATCTTGTCACATTGGTTGTTAATGTCCAGCTGACCAGAGACGTTCTAGGAGGCAGGATTCACATAACAGGCCATACTTCCAGCCCCCATTGAGGCCCCTCCCAAGGATCTTATTATTATTAATGTATCTTTGTGGAAAAGTAACACATGTTCATATTAATAAAAAAACAAATCAAATGCTGAAAAAGGTGAACAATTAAAGGTCAGTCTCCCTGTCCTCCAGCTCTGCTCCCTCAGTTCTACAGCCTCCCAGACACTTTGCGATCTCTTGCATCCCCTGCATGGATACGTCACCCTGGCACAAGCATACATGTCTGTGTCGATTGTACAGCCTATTTTGTGCATTTTTAAGTTTTTAACTTAAATTGTTGTTATTCAGTAACTAAATTAAACTTTTTGAGAGACATTTCTCTATTAGACCTAATAGGTGTGACCATATAACAGAAAGCCCATACCAGGATACTCCTGGGAGTGAAAGGGGGAGACATTTATAGGTAGGAAAACAGACATAAACCAGGACTGCCCTGGACAAAGGGGAACATACAGTCATTGCAGTGCTAATCAAACATTTTTATCTGTTGTATCCTAATGCAGTTCATGGAAGTACAATAATTTCTACAATCGGTGATCTGGAGTTCCCCTCAGGGTCCACTGTAGACAAATCCACTAAGACTGACTCCAGTGGAGAATGCGGGGAGGTTCAGCATATTAAAGGGTAAGAAACTCAGCAAAAAGGGTCTGTTCCCTAACACTAACACCTCCCACAGACATCCCCCGGGCACACAGAGCTCACCTACGCCTAAATTCTGAGGAGCCACAAGCCATTGCCTAAGTAAAGCCTGCCTGCATGATCCGCCAGGTTCCAACCTCCATTGCCTTGGGCCAGGAACTGAGCATCACCGGAGGGAGAGACCCGCAGCTTCTGCCCAACCCCATGTAGGCACCGCCCCCAAACCCTCAGGCCCCACCAGAGCAAAGTGTGGGGAGGCCTCACAGACTTCCTGAAGGGGCAGCTCTTATCCTTTCCCAAGGCTCAGGCTCCCTAGCTCCATCTCTGGTCGCTCCCAGGAATGCAGGTTGGCCTTGGAGGAACAGGGTGCCCAAGTGCAGGCACCGCCCACCTGACAACTGACTGACAGGAGGCCACATACAAAGGGAGGGGCCTCCAAGCCACACCCAGTGCCCCTCAAAACCTTAGGCCAGGTTCTCAAAACTCTGTCCACTGACACAATAGGCCCTGTGCTGACCTAAGACTCCCTAGGAGTGTGTGTTTGTCTGTCTCTGTCAAGTCTGTAAATTTCCCTCCTTCTTCCTCTCCTTCCTTTCTTCCCTCAGTCTCTTATCCATCCCTCCAATTTCCCTCTTTCTCTCAGTATCTCTTTCTCTTTCTCTGTCTCCAGTGCTCTCCCACTCTCTGCCATTCCTGCTTCTCTCTATGCTTTGTCTCTGCAAAATGCCCTCCCCAGTGCCCAGCACAAGAGACGCCCCTTCTCAGCTCCCCAGTGCACACACCCTTAGTCCAAGTGTCCCTCACAGACAGACCAGATCCATGAAGGTCAGTCATAGTCCCTGGGAAAGTCTCTAGTGGGCCTAGTAGTGGTCATTTTAGAACAGCAAATATGGCTACCTGGGCTCATGGGCCCTTCTGAGATGACAGGTGCCACCCCTGCCCCCAGGTCTTATGCGCAGAGTCCCCAGCACCTTCTCCTCCTCCCTACCACACTCCAGTGAGCTCTAAGGCCTATGAGAGGTGAAGGCAGGTCAGGAACCCAAGTCCTACCCAGGCCTTGAAGACTGTTGAGGACCCAGATCAGAGTAGGAGCCAGACACGTGGGTTCAAACCCTGCTCCAGTAACTGACTAGCTGGGTGATAGTGTGCTAAACCTCTGCATGTCTCACTCCCTCAGCTGTCAAACAGCAGGGATTCCAAGACTTACTCTGCAGAGTTATTGTGGGGATTAATTATAAGGTATTGTAGGTGGAGAGCTCAGAATAGGTCTGGCACCAAGTAACACCAATAAACAAGTTCATGATCATTATCACCCTTGTCATCATAATCATCATTATGTGACAAGAGAGGATCACAGCCCAGGCAGTCCCTCAAGGGGGTTGGCCTATACTGTTCAGCCAGAGACCACGAGGACACACCTGCAGTTGACAGTTGGGGTTATCACTCATTGCAGTGTGGGAAAGCATGCACCATGGGGAAAAGCATGGTTTCTCTGTAAGACAGTGTGAGAAATAAACAATTATTAGACTGGGATTTAGTTGCAGATTTGGTGGAGGGTCTAACAGTGCTCTAGATTGGATGCTGTCCAAAAGTGGGGACAATTCTGGGGGGGGGGCAGACTAGGGCAAGGGTAAAGCTATATGTATTGGGTAAGAAGTAGCAGCCACTTATTTCAGCTGAGAGACAAAATGTTTGACATGTTGTGGGCTGCACAGGACCAGGATTTTTCTCACTTACCATGGTCTCAGAGTGGAATTGTCAGCGCTGATGGTGTTCTGTGAGATTTTGTCCAATGGAGAATTCATGGTTGCACATTAGTTGTCAG